>NC_046371.1:6223122-6523122 GCF_011125445.2 Fundulus heteroclitus | reverse complement strand
AAGGTTTTAGTTGTAACAGGACTAAAGGATTACAATTCAAGGGGCATAAATAATTTGTTCATGTACAGAATCAGTTTTTTGTGTTTGTTTCAGCCTTGAACAACAAGCTATTTTAACATATGTTCTTCTATAGTTATTACACAAACATATATATATTTAGTTCATTTCTGTTTATTTTGTCCTGCGTTTAAAAAAGGAAACCATGACACCTAAAAAGGCTTATCTGCTAGGGCATTATGTAGTTATTGTTATTCCTCCTTGTTGCTTTACTCAAATTATTTTGCCTATTAATTTACTTCCAGGCATAATAATTACTTGTTGATTTTATGAAATCTGGCTCAGAATGCACAGAGGGTATTTTAGTACCTGATGTGATCTTTGTATTTGTTTTGCTTTTCCTTATGTTGAAAATTCTGCTTAATTAAAAGTTTTTAAGAAGTCATTCGTTAGGATCATTTTTATTTGTGGTCTGAATTAATTTTTTTTTTTTTGTACAGGCACCCCTTTATTTCTGTATTAGGGAAACTTAAACTATTTTAAACGAAACCTAAGTAAACGGCGGGCAGGAGAAGCGAGGAACAAACAGTTTATATATTCTTGACATGACGAATGAAGCTATATACAACCAGCAGTTGTTGGGGAAAAAAAGAATAATTTTATGCCTTTACTTGACGCATTCTGTATCTCTCTATTCATTGCTGTTATTGTTTAACAGGCCATCTGATATGGCTATAATTAGGCCGTTTGACTTTCCAGTAATCAGATAAACTTGTGCTTTGACGCACAACAGAACGGTGTTGACTCTTTAGCCAACAGCTGTACACTAGGGTCAGACCTAACAAGAGGCTGAGCTCTGAAAGCTGATCGGCCTTCACAGCGTTAACAATCAGCACCATGCCTTCTAGGCGCACTGTTACTGTCAGCACAAACTTTTCCTACAATTAGTGCCGCCCTTTGAAATCCTGAGAAGGATTCAAGCACTGTTTCTTATCGCTGACCGGCAGTTGTTTAGGATCGGACCTTTTTTTGTGATCTAGATGCACTTTGAATTTCAGATTGGGGTTGCTTACCCACTCGTTGCACCCTGGGAAATTACATGTAAAATTTCCTATGATAAAATTCTTAACAGTGAGGGGAAGAAATATCAAAAGAAAAAATATTACTACTGTTACATTTTTAATATGTGCAGTGCTACACTTATTGGCATCTTCTAGTAACTCCCATTAACTAAATATAAGTGAAGCCTCTATTTAGATTTTTACTTTACTTTTTTTTAAAATCTTCAGTGTGTTTAGGACCTTTTTTATTTATAACTTATGACTTCCTGTTTCTCTGGGTCACATTCGGCACAAGAACACAAAGGCCAATTTCATGTAAACACTCTTCAAAATGGAAAAGACAAGTGAATATGAACATTTAAGTAAGGAAATAAATTTGAGCATCGCATACAAAAGAGTAACACTACTAACAACCAATCAGAGCCAGCCATTCCTCTTGGCTCTGATTGGTTGGCAGTAGGACCACTGGACGGAGAAGAGCAGCTTGATCTTTTTTCACGGATTATCTGTCTCTTATTTTAAAATCAGGACATAGTGACAGTCTGAACAACTATATGAACATGCCTCTTGTCTAAAAAAGAAAAGGTGCAAGAGCTTTACCTCCCACGACATTGCAGGGAATTTGCATTACAAACCAATTGCGCTCAGAGGGAGGGTTGAACGTCACCAGTGGGGAAAATACAATTCAGACGTACATTATACCAAATGTTTAAAGGATGAAATAAAGTTTATTTCTTTCCCAAAACCTAAAATGGGTAAAAAAAAAATTAAAAGATGGAAAAATCCATGCGACAGACCTACCGCATGTTCATATGTATGAAGGTAACTCGATTTGTGTTCATAATTACATTGTTTGCTTAGTAGTTAAATTATGCTTATCGCTAGTTGGGTTGTGTTTTATGTGTCATGGATACATGTATGTTACAACTTATGGTTGCATAAGCTGAATCTTTGTCAGCAACGATCAGCTAAAAGGATTTAGATTTTGCACAAAGTGTTTAATCTATGGTGTAAAGCAAAGTTTACTATCATAATACAGAATTTCACTGGAGATTCTTGCCATGCGCAGCAGCATGAAAACATCTATCACAGTCTGCAGTAACTATTTTAAGCTTCTAATATATATTTTACGTTGGGCATGAGTTGGATGTTTAAACTTAACATCTATTTGTCTGTGGTTACCCTGAAATAACTTCACTGACACAATTGACAACTTGTTTGAACACTTTGTTTCCATCTTCTTTGTAGATAAGGCAAAAAATGCTTCACCTAAAGCCTCTGATAACACTGAGCTTCACTATCACTGCCATTACAACTTCTTAGTTGGTTAAATCGGCCCAGGTTACAGCAATCTTGCCGTTGCCGTCGTGTCAAAGGGAGAACAAGGATGCTAAAATTCATGGCTGGATTTTTTTCTAGGATTTGTTGCATGATTTCTTTTAAAAGGGATTTTTACTGCTCCTTACCAGGGGTGTTAATAAGTGTGGAGGGCACTGTATAAATCTGTCTTGACCTATTAAGCCTATTCCTGAGGTCTCTTGATTAGATTGAACTAAAAGTATAAGGGCATAAGTACATTTATGGCGAATGAAACTTGTTCTGATAGAGCCTAAATACAGTGTAATTTTAGGAAGCAGTGGATAACACAATGAAGGTTGTCTAGAAGGCACAAAGTATAATTTTTGAACACTGGATAAAAATAAAAGCTTTCATAAAAAGTCATCAAACAGACCCCAACAGATTTACTTTTCGCAGGTGGAGCATGAGAGAGCAAAATAGTTTTGCCGTTTACACGAAGCAAAGTTTTTAGATTATGTACATACAAGAAAAAAGTACTAAATAGAAATATTTAAAAGGTAAGCTTATACGTTTTTCCCCTCTTTTTTTTAAAGCTTGATCAAAGCATCAGCTGCCTAAATAACTCAAATATCTCATCAAAATAAATTCTGTAATGGCAAATCTATCATTTTTGATACAATTTAGTAATCATTTTTAAGCTTTTGCCTTTTAACACAGTTATTACTTGATGACATTGACACAAAATCTCAACGTCTCAGTTATGATGCAAAAAAATGTGAAACCGTGTGGTTTCTTTGCTGTTGTTGTTAAAAATATTTATTGAACAGCTTACTGGGTAAAAATGTGAACGTATGATCATTGCTTCCTGCAACATGCTTTGACAGGTTAAAACTATTCTGGCCCAATGAGCGAACTCTTCCCACAGATTCGGTGGTAAAAAAACGTGTATCTCCAACCATAAACATATCATAGAGCAGTTATCACAAACATTAAGATCTATGTTAGCGAATCAGAACCCCTTATTTCCTCATAGTGTTATTGTTAAATGATTAGATTTGACTGCCATTTTCTCTGTGAAAAATGTATGATAATATTTTAAACTCCCCAAAACTGTGATAATTTGACACGACAAAGTGGTGACAGCTTTCAAATAAGATTCCCATTTCCCCTGCATAACTAAAAACTCATTTTCTTGAGATCAGGGAATCGAATTCTCTTACTTACATAACTTTGCTCCTGGAGATTTGTTCCAGACTGCTTCTCTCCTGGTCGGTCTATTTGAAACATTTTTCCTTCGTGCTGTTCGGCTTCCCCCTCCTCCTCCTCCTCCCAGCAGCCACGCAGCCGCTTGTTGCCACGCTGTGCAGCTGCCAAACAAGGAGACACGGATATGGCGGCCATGGCGGTGCAATAAAATATCAAGCCGCCTACGGAAAACCAAGCCACGGACATTCCTGCGTCCGTCGAGGGCAGTAAAATCCACCGCCAAGTGCAGTGAAAAGAGAGCTGCTCCTGCCTTGACCCCTGGCCTGGGTCTGCATGCGCTCTTCTTTCACGGAGCAGGAGGAAACACCGTGTACGAAAGCCGACCCAGAACTCGTGGTGCAAGATGACCGGGCATATTGTCAGACATACTTTATGAATACCCCACTGGACATTGTGGAGGAATACAAACATTAAATTTCCAGTTATTCCTTCTCACTTGAAGCCATGTAGTCAAATTACATTTTCTGATTTTTGGTCAAATATTTTGTTTCTTAGGGAAGGAGCTGTAGGCCGTGGAGTTACGCTGTCCAGATAACTTTAAAGCAGGGACTTCCAGAGGGTCTTCAGCGATAATCACTTGGAGAGTCACAAACAGCCTTGGAAAACAAAGAGATCAAAGAAAGTAGCGCAGCAAGTCACGGTTAAGAGTAACCGAGAGGGTTTGTGGAGACCGCCTTACGCTGGTATTCAGGTGAATGACTCTTCGACGGCACCTGGTATCAGCAGTCTGATGACGCTTGTTGGGGATCAGGTTCTCCAGGGAAGCTGTACTCGACTCCGGCCTCCAGAGGGAGAAACCTGCAGCACAACCACAACACAGATAAAACAAAACACCTGCAATCCTGAGAAATAACAGCCTTTCAGAAAATAATCATCATAGTAACAGTCTAAAAAGGTGATGGTAGACTCAAATGGTAAAATGGGATGGACCCCTGGAGGGTAATCTCAAAATCTGCCATACCATGTCCAGAAAACTCTGCTGACTCACAACGTGGACCTCCACCCTCCTGGACTCGTCCCCCTGCCCTCTTTTCCCATCAACAAACAGTCAGCATGATATTATAGGCTTTGCATCGTTCTCTCCTAGTTACTATTTAGCACAGAAAAAGGTTTACCTGTCACCCTCTACCCTGCAAACCTCCTCCAGATGTTTTTTTTTTAGAGAACGCCTCAACTCCAGTGTTCTTTTTCATTGCATGTTGTCAATAAATTTCTTCAAAGCTTTTCCTCTGTTTCCTGAGAGAAGTCCAAAAACTGCAACAGCAGTGGTTTTGCACCAGAGGAAGTTCCTTCTACAAGGAACGCTTTTGTTTTGCCAGTTATCCTGATATTTTCTCGAAAGTCTTTGAGATCATCGAGAAGTTTGTTTTGATTGTTTTTTGTCAAGTTGCGTCTTCATTTTAGGATCTTCGCCTATTTAAAGTACATAAATGACCCCACTCGTTTACTTTTTCCTGCCCTCGTTTTGGTCCCAACGGTTAAAATCCATCGTCAGGAAACGTGCATCGCAAAGCAGAACCCAACCGGCAACACAATCTCTGTCCCCCGTCGATGTTTCACGGTGAGTCCTAGATTAAACTGTGACCTCTCATTAAACCTGCTGACTTTTAAATGTCTCTCTTTACTAGAAAACATGCTAATAAACTATCTTTAGTTTTACAACCAGTGACCAATTTAAAACTAACAACAACACTAAAATTACTATCAAAACACTGTAGCTGAAGAACCAGAAGTAGTTGTGACACCCAGATAGAAAGGCAACAAAACTTCACATAGGTTCAAAGCACTGTAGACTTTTTGGTGAGTTGTCCAGACCAAAGTTTAAGTGCATCAGTCCTCGACGAGGCCAAAATTGGTCTCATAATTCTCAGGTGCATCTCCGTTTTTTGGACAAAAGTCAACATCACAGCTGCTTTGTGCGGTAAATGTCTAACTCTAACTTAAACCCAGGCATGGAATCCGGTCACAGTTAAAAGTGCGTGAAGCAAATGTACATGTGCATTTCATGACATCAACAGCCTGACCGAATGTATCACCGACTACATGAACTTCTGTGTGGAGAGCATTGTGCCTACACGACGACTACGGTGCTTTGACAACAACCACCCCTGGGTGACCCCTGAGCTGAAAGTCCTCCTGAACCAGAAGAAGAGGGCTTTCCACTCAGGGGACAGAGAGGAGCAGCGTAGAGTCCAGCGGGAGCTCCAGTGGAGGATCAGGGAGGCAAAAAAGGATTATGGGAAGAAGATGGAGGAACAGCTGGCAAAGAACAACGTCAGAGATGTGTGGAGAGGCCTGAAGAACATGTCTGGCTTTGGGCAGAAGACCAGCAGGGCTGCAGACGGTGACACCAAGTCTGCAGATGAACTTAACAGGTTCTTCACCCGTTTCGAGTCCCCTAACACCGGACCCCTCCCTGCCCTAAACTCTCCACACGACTCCAACGACCAGCCATCCAGAGACCTACCCTCCCCCCTGCTGTCACCATCACCAACACCAGAGCCATCCACTCCTCCGGCCCTGCCTCCCTCCCCCCTCACAGTCTCACCAATGCTGGTGAGAGGTCAGCTGATGAGGCTGATACAAAGGAAAGCCCCCGGTCCGGACGGCACCCCCCCCCAGGCTGCTGAGGACCTGTGCAGATGAGCTCTGTGAGGTCCTCAGCTACATCTACAAACTGAGCCTCAGCCTGGGGGTGGTGCCCACCCTGTGGAAGACCTCCTGTGTGGTACCGGTTCCCAAAACACCGCACGCCAGGGAACCGGCCGACTTCAGACCAGTCTCCCTGACCTCCCACCTGATGAAGACCATGGAGCGCCTCATCCTTGCTCACCTGCGCACTGTGGTGAGCCCCACCCTGGACCCGCTGCAGTTTGCCTACCAGCCCAACATCGGAGTAGAGGACGCCATCATCTACCTGCTGCAGCGGGCGCTAACCCACCTGGAGACCACCGGGAGCGCTGTGAGAGTCATGTTCTTTGACTTCTCCAGCGCTTTCAACACCATCAGACCGGTGATGCTGAGGGGGAAGCTGGAGGACGCTGGGGTGGACAAACATCTGGCTGACTGGACCATGGACTACCTCACTAACCGCCCTCAGTACGTGTGGCTGCACGGCTGTCAGTCAGAGGTGGGGCTCTGCATCACCGGAGCCCCCCAGGGCACCGTTCTGTCTCCGTTTCTTTTCACCCTTTATACCTCGGACTTCACCTACAACACGGACAGCTGCCACCTTCAGAAGTTCTCTGATGACTCGGCCATTGTGGGCTGTGTGTCTGAGGGGAACGAGGTGGAGTACCGGTCGGTCATCATGGACTTTGTGGACTGGTGTGAGATGAACCATCTGTGTTTAAACACTAGCAAGACCAAGGAGATGGTGATCGACTTCAGGAGAAGACCCCCACCTCACTCACCTGTGAACATCCAGGGGGAGGACATAGAAACTGTGGAGAGTTTCAAATACCTGTGTGTTCACATCAACAATAAACTGGACTGGACTCACAACACTGACGCTCTGTATAAGAAGGGCCAGAGCCGGCTCCACCTCCTGAGGAGGCTGAGGTCCTTTGGAGTGAGCCGGCCTCTGCTAAAAACTTTCTATGACTCTGTGGTGGCCTCAGCCCTCCTCTACGCTGTCGTCTGCTGGGCCCCAGGCAGCACAGAGCGGGACAGAAAGAGGCTGAATAAGCTGGTGAGGAAGGCCACTTCTGTCCTGGGCTGCTCTCTGGACTCTGTGGAGGAAGTGGCTGAGAGGAGGGTGTTGTCCAAGTTCACATCCATCATGAATAACACCTTCCACCCCCTGCACCAGACTGTAGAGGAGGTGAGCAGCTCCTTTAGTGCCAGACTTAGACATCCTGTCTGTAAAAAGGAGCGCTACCGCAGGTCATTTATTCCTGCTGCTACCAGATTATACAATGCTGCACTGTAACTGTGACCATAACCGTTATTAGTAACATGCAATAACTAATGTACAATAATATGCAACTCATGTAAATTTAATCTCTGGACTATACATATAACTGTATAACTGTTACAATTACTGTAACAAGTGTTTTGCAGTAACTACGTGCAATAATGTGCTGTGTTTATTATTATTATTATTATTATTATTATTATTATTATTATTATTATTATTATTATTATTATTATTATTATTATCATTGTGTTATATTATTATGTTATAAAGGTCACTCATTCCTGCTGCTACCTGATCATACTCGCTGCTTTATAAGTGTAACTATTAGAGTAACGACTGCAACCATGCACCATAGCTGCAACAATAACTGTAATAACTTATGTGCAATCAGCTACTTAAACAAGGTGCTATAATCCGTGCATTAAGCCTGTGCAATAATCCTGTATAAATTGTATAATAACATATGTGCAATAACATATTTATACATAGGAGTGTACAGAATTGTATATTGTATATAGCTGTATAACTGTATCTAACTGATTCTACTTACCTACTTTGACACCTTCTTCTGACTTTTGACTATTGAGCCGATGGGACAAGTGAATTTCTCCACTGTGAGATCAATAAAGCTTATCTCTTATCTCTTATCTCTCTTATGTGCGTTCGCTTAGTTAGTAATTCAACTAAAAAAATTAGTCTTTCATAATATACAGATTCAAATGTTTATTTCTGTTTATGACTTCCAGCTGTAGTGAAACCCCTAACTTCACTTTCCAGCTGTGAGAAAATGGAGTTGATCGCTGTTAAACCATACTGTCACTGTTCAGGTCAGTCAAAATATAATCCAGTTTAAGCCTTTGAAAATATATTTTCATCTGAATCCCAATGCAACGAATACGGTTCCGTTTCATTCCAGTTTATTAAAATTTTGTCCAGGTGGCAGTCTCCTTGTATAAAGATATTTTGTGAAAGAACATTCACTAGATATTTTACCAGATTTAGATCCTACATTGTGTTTGGTCCGTTAGATCATACCAACGTTTTTTTTGTTTGTTTTTTAAACGAAATTCAGGGAGCAAGAATTAACAGTCCTCACAGAAACTTGGCAGAGCTTGCTCCTGTTACTAAAAGGGCCTACCATAACATTCTGTACTTTTTTGGGTATTTTTGTAACCTTTTTTCCATTGAATGTACCTCCGTTTGTGCTTTTGTGTTTAGCTGTGTCTCTGTCTCTGACAGTCATCGATGTCAAGCAGCAGAGTCTCTTGCTGCTTGTAAAGAGAAAGAACAGTCAGACCAACAGAAAGACAGATTTTGAAAATAAATCTGTTTTTATTTCTTCACATAGAAAGTGCCACTGGCTCAGTGCTTCTGTGTTTAGCTGTGTCTCTTTCCAGGACTCATTTACTTATGGAGCTATTGCTGATATAACTTTGTGTATCTCGTGGTTCATTATTTTTCTGTATTTTAACTTTTACAAGAAGACTAATTGTGTGCGTTGTCTCTTTGTTTTAGCTTTTCTTAATAGAAAGTACTCCTGGTTGAGTGCACCTGTGTTCACTTCCAGGACTCATCTTCTGATGGAGGTTTTGCTGATTTGTACCCAGTGTTTTTTGTTGTATTTTAGCTTTTACAAGGAGATTAACTAATTGTGTGATTTTTCTGTTTGTTGTTTTCTTTCCTCAATATAAAGTACTTCTGACTAATTGTGTCTTTTGCCCACATGGAATCACTAGCAAAACTATTGTGACTATTAATTTTTTTAACCCCCCCACACACACACACACACTTTTTTTTCAATAGAAAGTACCCCTGACTCTGTGCTTTTGTGCTTAGCAGCGTCTCTTTCTTGCACAGAGCAATTGATGGAACTATTGCTGCAATTAACTTTGTTTACTCTCCTTGCGTTTCTTTCCTATAGAAGGTACTCCTGGTTCAGCAGTTCAGCGTTTTTCTGTGTAGTTGGTCTCATCTTTAACCTCAGCCAGTCATGGCAAATGGTGACTCAAGCTGAGAGTGGATTCTGGCTTTCCTGATGTTTTTTTCTTGTTGAAAAGGAGCATTTCTTCTCCATTGTTGCCACACGCTTGCTCGGGGTGAGCAAGCATGAATTGCTCACCCGGTCAATGAATTGACGCAATCCCCTTTGCTTTCTTATACAATGTATTGCTAATTAGTATCTCATGATCAACTAAATGTTACAGTACTGTCTTATAATTCAAATTAATGTAACTGTTTGCAGTTAGATCTGAATCTGACAGGATTACATGAAGGTGAATTTGACTCATTTCAGCTGAATTTGGACAGGATTGGATTCTGTAAAACTGTGAAACATAGAGCAGGTGACATGTTTAATTTTCACCTTCACTCACAGCACATTGTTGTAAGGTATATGCTGTCCATTTCCATTTGTATTGACATATTAGTGCCAAGGCTTTCAGCGGAGATTAGAAATTACTCATCTGACACACCAGCTGGCACACGGAGAGCAGAGTGTCGATATGAATGGGACATGTTGTAACAAAATGAAGACGGAGGGGAACTGTTCACCTAACAATCCTCTGTTCTTTGATACTATTAATATTGCCCAATGTTGTATCTTTAAATGCATATGCCGTTGTTTATTTAATCCTGTACCTTTACTTTAAAGTTGGTTTCTGACACAAATCCCATTGTAGACATTTGTGCAACACCGCATGGTTTCATCACACGCTTCAGACAGAGACTGCAGCCGCGCTTCCAGATTTACAACCAAATTGGAAAACCACTAAAACATTAAATGTGTATCGTCTGCATTTCCACAAACTGGTGTGTAGCCAAAAAAAAAAACTGGCTTGAAAAGTTTAGCTGAAAAACAGCCCTGCGTGAAGCTATGCTTCATAAATCACACAT
This sequence comes from Fundulus heteroclitus, assembly GCF_011125445.2. Taxonomy (NCBI): domain Eukaryota; kingdom Metazoa; phylum Chordata; class Actinopteri; order Cyprinodontiformes; family Fundulidae; genus Fundulus; species Fundulus heteroclitus. The sequence continues at coordinate 6,512,688 of NC_046371.1, read as the reverse complement.
GAAGTCGACCATTAGGCCAAATAAAAAGCCTCTTCTTGTCTTCATCGCTTTCTGCAGCCCATTAAATATTGAAACATACTAACCACGGTTTGAATAAATAAGTTATTTAGCCTGAGACAGTTGTGTGCATCCATTTAATAGATATATGTCTGTTATCTTTAAATTAGTCTAGAATTTAAAATGAAGTTGAATACCGAGAAAAATGTATTATGTAGAATGCGTTCACAGCACAAAGATTTAAGTTTAATGCTTATTATTATTACTGTTATCATTATTAGAAATGTTTTAGCTCATTGACTACAAGCAAGTACAGCTCCTTGCTAAACTGGAACTTTTTCACATTTTGTCACAATCTAACCACATATTTAATGTATTTTATAGGAATTTTGTGTAATGGACCAACACAACGTACTCCTTTAGGAATTGTGAAGAGGAACGGAAATGATAAATGGTTTTCAACACATTTTATGAATCAAAATTTGAAAGTGGGACATGCATTCAGCCTGAATTATTGCTTTGTCGAAACATCTTGTCCTGCGATTAATGCTGCAAGTCTTTTGGGTTACCTCTGTACAAGCTCTGCACATTTAAAGACTATAATGATGCTTCTTTGCAAAATAGCTCAATCACAGTATAGTTGGATATTTGTCTGGGAAATCCTTCCTAATAGGTTTTGAATGTTTATTTCCTGGTCACAGAAATGTTGCCTCTAGTAGAAATCCTAAAATTAATTTGCATTGTTAGTCCTGCCTATAATAGATTTAATTGTTGATATAACTGATCACTGGCTCTCAGTAATTCTTATGTTAATTGATCTTTGCACTGATCCTGGGTAAAACCAGACAAAGAAATTGTGCCATGCTTCTTAAACTGGTTTTAACATATCTTAATATAGTTCAGTATCACCACATGTATTTATGGGTAGATGAAGGAATTAAGCCAACTTGCAACATTTTCTCCAAATTCTGAAGCCTGAAGAAATCCCCCCAACGACGAGCTGCTGCAAAGTTTACCCCTCAATACGTTTCGTGAAGATTTAATTTCTGGACAGTACGGCTGTTAATATTTGATTGCTGGTATTGACATGCAACCCGATTTTGACAATGCACTGTACACTGCATTATGCTTTGAGCCAAAGTGGCTTATTGAATTGGACTCTCCGGAGGTTCATACTTTAATTGAGTTCAAAAGTTGACCTGGCTGAGCGGCCTCGCCGGCTTTTATGTCCACTTGAATGATGGTGACAGTGAGAGTGTGTGCGCGCTACAGACGGCCGTGCTTCGGCTGCGGCAGAATTTCAGCCAGATTCTCTCCCTCCCTCTCTTGCCATCAGCTGTGATTACTTTGGTAAAACAGCTCTGCGTCGCAGAGAACCAATTTTCCTAATGCACAGCCTTCACGCACACACACAGCATGGTTATTGATGAGGTAAATGGGGAGGGTGGGTGGGGGGGGCGACAAGGGGCACACACACTGCTGGGAAATGGAGAGAAAGAGAGAAGGAGATGGTGGAAATGAGACAGAAGTTGGACGTGGACAAAGACAGGGACAGCCGGGGAGACAGACGGAGAGGGGAGGAAGAGAAGGAGACGCGGCGCTGGCCGAGACATGGACATCCAGACGTGTAAACTGGGTTCTGAAAACGGTGCGGGACGTCCAGTTAAGGAGGCAATAAAGCAGAGGACATAAGGAGGAAGACAAGGGAGGAGAGAGGATGCAGGAAGGAATACTAATATGGCGTCTTTCAGTGTGGAGGATGAAGTATTCTGAGTCCACGAACAGAGGATGAGACGGTGAAGAAACAGGGCAGAAAGTGAAAAGTTCCTTCAGGATGCCTTTACCTGCTGTTCACTGGTGTCAAAGGCTAAAGGGGGATATCAAGGAGGAAAGACGGGTTGCCGGCCAGAAGATGCTCTCACGACAGGAAGCAAAGTGAAAAAATCTCCCTCCTGCTGCTCAGTCTGGACGGTTGTGGATGCAGTTTCTGCAAAGATGCGTTCTCCACGATCACAGGAGGAAAGGGATCAATGAAGACTGGGAGTCTCTGTTGGCGTTACGAAGGAATGACAATCCTAAAGCATTCTGCAAAAAAAGGAAACAACCCCAACAAACCCTTTTTTAACATTCCAGTGTGGAATCTCCAGCTCTTTTTGGTTAATTAGCCACAGTCATTTGAATGATCCTAATTTTGAAGACATGTCCTTGGAGATGGTTGCTGGGAATTTCTACTTAAAAGAATGTGCTGTGAAAACTGATTTCAAAGGAAGAGCATACTTGCACCAATAAAAGCTCTTCAGAGTTATGCATCAACATCTATAGGAAGCCTGTTCACCAATGATTTCTCTGGGATTTTCTATACCTTCCTACAAGAACTTCGCTAGAAGGCCTCTTTTTCACCTGAAACCTTTATCAGAGATCTGATTATCACCAGGAATTTCTGATGGGAGAGACGTATCCACAGATTTTCCCTTGAGGTAAACATCTCCAGACCAGGATCTCAGTAAAGAAGTATACATATTTGAAAAAAAGATTCTTCTTGCAGTGCTAGAAAGTGTGTGTATGTCTTCTCTTCAATATAACAACTCTGTGACTGAGTTTTGCACCTCCACCAGGAAACCATCCAGACTGCTTCTTGAAGTCTCGTGGGAATATCTGCAGTCCAAGTTAGAGAGCACTTGTTTTTCTGTATGATTTCTGAATTTTTTACATTTCCCCCAGCTTTCCTCAGTAACTAGAGACCTGAGAACATCCAGCATCCACTTGATGATACGTCTCTTTTTTTTAACCAGAAAATGGTGTTTTTTTCAAATGTACAATCTCAATTATAGAGATTAAGAGGGATTCCTCAATGTATTTGTGATTTATATTAGTTTCAAATTGCTTTATAATTTGGTAAAATACGTCCTCAATTTGTGTTGAGCATCTCCGACCAGGCCGCCAGCGGTTGCAGCATGGGACTCAGCTGCTTTAAGTCTTGGAAATATGACAGCACAGGCCACAAAGGTAAGACATAAATAAACTGTCTATTAGCATATTGCCTCCCAATCCTTCCTAAAGTCCAGCTGCGTGCGTTTCATCCGACAGGGAAACATGTGAAATGCTGAGTCAGCAGCTTTGGGATGCTTGCTGAGGGGACGGACTGTGTCCTGTCATATGTGTGCACATTGACATTGAGAGGGACAGAAAGCTTGAAAGCTAAGGATGATGGGAAATAAGGAGAAAGAGGACGGTGTGACAGTGGTCATATAAAGGTTATACTGTATGTACTGTGGAAAAATTGTTTGGCCCCTTGCAGATGTCTGAATTAAATCAGGAAGTCAATGCATTTAGCCCACTTTCTATTCGGTTTGTATCCAAACAATCATTCAGAATTAGAATCAGGATCTAATTGACAAGTTTGTGCACACAAACAAGGAGTTTGACTCAGGTGCCTCTTTGCTGTGAATCAAGACATTTCAAGGACAAATATGCAAAACAGAAAAATAGAAATATTGTTTTTATGCGTGTTTTTTACACATTGTTCCTGATTACTGCCAGACTTGTAAAAACCACAAAACTCTTACTGTCCAAGATTAAATCAACATTTTACAAATCTGCTAGGATACCAAGTGTTGAAGGTTAAAACCAGTTCACCTTTTAACAAGCTGAATAACCGACTAATGTGAGGTTTAGCTTTTAAAGCTGTAGAAAGAAAAAGAGCTGAATTTAATTTTGCTTAATTTAATTTTACTCAATTTATAACGGTAGCCATACTTAGTCATCATACAATCCAAAAAAAAAAAAAAATGCAGTGATTAAAGTAAGACCAGTTTTTAGAATTGTTAATGTTACCGTCCCCCGTTGGCCGCTCTGCGTTCCTTCCGGTTCTTTTACCCCGAAGAAACGGTCACATAATTGAATACATTGAATACTTCTTTAATAGGAAATGACACGGGAAACAGAAACTCAGCTTTAACACTTGTTAAATCTAAACAAGCCAAAGAAATGGTTACAGATGCCAGCTGAAGCCCTTATAATACCAACGCGGGGAAAGGGAATGGGGAAAGGGCCCCGAAGGAGGGTTATATCTGCTTCTTATAGATCGGCAAGGCCACGCCCCTGCAGGAGCGGTCCGTGTCCCCACTGGGAGTTATCTGTCAGACTGTGAAATATTTTTCAAGGTTTATCTGCATGTGCATGCTGACCTGAGATAACTGACCGTTCGGTGATGCGTTCTCAGTGTTTGTGAGTTATCTGTTATTTCCCCAATAATTGCTTTCAACAGCTCCAGCAACCTTTGTTTTCAGACCATATCTAACAGCATTCTGGGTAAAGAGAGTCAAGCCCTAAATTTTCATACCTCTGGCAAACAATTGTTATAAAGTAATATTTAAATGACTGGAAATCTGACTGGAAATCATCTGTGCTGAGGGAATTAAACATTGGGGTGATGGCAACTAGGCCTTCCAGCCTGGCAAGGCCCCCTTTAAAAATGTGACTTGGCGCTTCATTTCAAAGAAAAATATTCAAAATATTAATGGAAATGTGCAAAAAAAACAAAACAAACAAACAAACAACTGTGTTTAAAAAGAACTGGTTAGCAACTAATTATTGAGAAAGGTGTAAATATTTTAGACTTGGCAATTTTGTTAACAGGTGAATAAAAACTAGAGATTTATTTTAATAAAAGACAATTCTTGTACAGTCTAAATAACTATTTTTTTTTGTTTAAATGTAGCAACCAAATTGAATAGAATAAACATGCACAAGGCTTTTTTCCTGGACTTTATGACGTCTAATCATAAAAATTCAATATTTCCAGAGAATGGAGCTAAAATGAGACATGGCAACATTTTAAATCAGATATCACAGTAATTTATTTATATATAGATACATTAATTTGATTAGAAGCTGGAGTACACACTCGGCTGATGATTAAATAAATAAAGAGGAATGGAGATTGTGTTCCATTTGACAAGGGGATCACACTTCTCAGCCTCCGTGGGAAAGCTAACCCTGAGGTGTTGGAGAGGACGCTCCTGCTGACGGTTAAACCGCGGATCCAGGAGGAGCAATGTGGCCCAGATCTCTAACCTGGCAGAATCGCTCATGGGATCATGGGATTATGCTTCTGTGGTCTGCATGTTTTGTGGATCTGGAGAAGAACTAAGGCTGAGTGCCATGAAGTATTTTGCGGGAGGTGCTGCACAAGTATGGGGTGTCTGTTTTTTTTATAGGCTAGCCTGGACTGCCCTGACCAAAATGGAGGATGTTGCTGGGGAGAGGCGTTCCCTCCTAGACCTTCTACTCTCCAGAGCCCGATCTCAGATAAGGAGAAGGGAATAAAATGGATGGAACAATAGTGTCAAGCAGTAACATTTTCTAAAACTAACCTGCACACATGTTGATTTGAATTCCCTATTCAGGTTGAAGTAGTTTTCTGCCATAAATAGAGGAAGGGTCTGGTAGTAGTAGGCTTATGTGATATTTTCCAAATCCACAGGGTAAAATTTGGCATCTACTTCAAATTAGATGCAATTTGACATATTTTACACGTCGCACTTTAAAAACTAAACTTCATTGAACTTTAATGACACATTTTGGGAAAATGTGTTACGTTTATATTTAGCTTAGCAGCATAATTGTTTTACTTCTGATCATTATGATGTCACATACCAGGTATACATACATTTCAATTTATTGTAATCGCCACTGAGAAAAGATCTCAGTTCATATTTATTCTAAATCCATGATCTTGTGTTTGTAGGTAACAGAGATGTGCTGGCCAGCCCAGGCTCCTATTTCTTCCTGTCCAACAGTGCCGGTCAGGGTGACGAGTGGTTGAAGAGCCTCAACAAAGGAGTCTGGATCCCTTTCACAGGTGGGAACTCGCTAAACAAACAGCACAAAGTGCCTCATGTGACTAATGGGGTTAGTCACATGATTCATTGACTCGTTTACTTCAAACTTCACAGAAACAACTTCAAATCCTGAAAATGTGAAACATGTTGCTCAGTCAGTGAGTTCAGAGACGATCCGTTTGCAGACATACTAAATAATAACCCAGATTGGGTAGATGCTAATGATGTTGCAGCACAAACACAACTCTTACATCAATAAACTGGACCGGAGTCCCAACACTGATGCTCTTTACAGGAAGGCTCAGAGCAGACTCTACCTGCTGAGGAGGCTGAGGTCTTCTGGACTGCTGGGGGCGCTCCTGAATACCTTCTTTAACTCTGTGGTGGCATCAGTCTTCTTCTATGGTCTGTTGGAGCAGCAGCTGATCTGTAGCTGAGAGGAAGCGGCTGGATAAACTCATCAGGAGGACCAATGTCTCCCCCTCCATGCATGGAGCTGCTGCAGAGCTGCAGAGCTCTTTTAGTGACAGACTGTTGCATCCTAGATGCTCTAAGGAGCGCTTCTGCAGGTCCTTCCTCCCAGCTGCTGCTAGACTTTATAATCTGCTGCTCCCAACAGAATGAAAAACTGTATACATCATACTAATGGTTGCACGGGTTCTGATCTGATCATTAATCATTATGCCTCTCAGATGCTAAGGTACGCCTTTGCTGCTCTGAGATGCTGCTGCACCATCATGCATATTGCATATTATTTCATATCGTTCTGTAAATAAGCTGTTGTTGTTTTTTCCCACTGTTAACTTGAATATGTTATCATTTTTACTGAAGTATGCCATATTATCAATAACTGTGCAATATTTACACCAGAATTTATTTTTTACTTTTATTTTTGACATTTATGATAGAGCTCGATCTCCAATGCTTTGTAACACTCTTTAAATTACATTAGTTTAGATTAGATTAGATTAGGTAAGATTAGATTAGATTAGTTTAGATTAGATTAGATTAGATTGGCTTGTTTTTTCACTACTATAAACCATGTGTAACTCAATCTGTGTCTTTGCGATTGTCATGCCCGAATTTCCCCATTATGGGACAATATTTTTATTTTTTTTTATCTTATCCAAAAATCCTCATCTTTAGCCCTTAAATAGATTTAGCTGTTTATTAGGAGTCCCTAGGATTGATTTTTTTGGGTCATATTTTTCAAGCAGTTCAGTTTTCTCCTTTCTCTTTTAAATGTTTTGAGCAATTACATCACAGTATTTGACGCGGAGTTGCCAAACTACGTCATGGACCTGCAGCTGACCAATTCCCCAAAGCCGCCATTTTTACTTTTCACTGCAATTTTATGGTCCAAGATGAAGGATGCCAGTTACCAGTGGATTTCTCAAAATGTTCAGTTGTATTAACCCACACAATTCATTACACCGTCCCCCAGCATAGTATAACAATCATAGACATCATATATGTAGACGCGTCGTTGGGCGGGTTCTGCCTATGCTGTGATGCGTCAGAGCGTCCGCCATCTTAAATGTGGCAAATCTGCAGTTACTCAGTCACTTAAACAGTATCAGAGGTATTTTACTCTCAGAATATACTTTGTATTTTATGTAATATTTTTATTTTTGTAATATTACAAGTTTATTTTTGTATCCCCTTAGCTTCATTCTCCTAAATTTATTCTTGTAAAGAATAAAAATAATTAAAATAATCTAACCTGGACCTATTACTCCAGGAGGGAAATAATTCTGCAAACTGACTATTCTGGAAATGTTCCCTCTTAATTCTCATAATATGACGTTTTTCTCATAACATTACCACTTTTATGTTTTATGTTTTTTTTACTTTATTGTCCTATTGTCTATATGTGCATATCTATGTCTAAATACAATAGTCTGTACTGTATGCAAGCTAAAAACCTTGAAAAAGAATGGTCTTGCACAGCTTTTTTCTAGTGTTGCCACTCTGCAGCTTTAGTGTGTCCAGTTTTTCCATTTCGATGTAGGATAGGAATGAGGCAGCTTCTCTGATCCACGTTCACTACAACAGAACTTAACTTTTTTCTGCCACATACAATATGGCGGTGACGTTGACGTGCGAACCTGCACCCAACGACGAGTCTACGTATATGATGTCTATGATAACAATGGCCAAACAGGGTGGAGAGAAACGCTCTGTGACCAGTAGGGGGCGGGGTGGGAAGTACCTCCTATGCATTTAAAGAGACAGCACCAAAATGAGTTGCTCGCAGACACACATCAGATCAGTGGCAAAACAGGGGCTGTGGGGCAACAAGACCAAAGCATTGCAGTTCCACTTTCCATTGACCACAACTGAATGATTTAAATGTTTAAAGGAAGAACTTGACAGTCTGATTTTAAGACTGATCTTAGCAGAGGGGTTTCTGTTTCTATTGCAGGGGTTTTCGGGCAACGTCTGGAGGAGACGGTGCTATACGAGCGTCGGTATGGGGTACGCCTGGTTCCTCTGGTGGTGGAGCAGTGCGTGACGTTCATCCTCGAACACGGTCTGCATGAGGTTGGCTTGTTTCGCCAGCCGGGCCGCGCCAGTCTGGTGAAGGAGCTCCAGGAGGCGTTTGATTCAGGCGAAAGGCCATCTTTTGACAGGTACAGGAATGGTTGGAATTGTTTCTTCGCTGTGCGGATTTTCAGATCACATTTAGTTTAGGGAATCTAGTCTGTTGTGTGTTTTGTTTGCAGCGGCACAGACGTGCACACAGTGGCATCGCTGCTGAAGCTCTACCTCAGGCAACTACCAGAACCTCTGGTTCCTTACAGCCATTACCAGGACTTTCTGCTCTGCGGCAAGAAGCTGTTAAATGACCGCTCAGTGGTAATCACCACACCACAAAGACTGATGAAAGACACACTGATACACACCTGGAGAATAGATGCAAACAATGCTTAATGGCTGAGTTCTGCTCAAATTTCATCTTCATATTCAACACATCCAACCATCCCAATGTAATCCTTTTCTATGTTCTGTAAAAGACAGCAAGGCCACAGCGACCTGACTTCCATGCATGTCCGGGTTTTACTGATAAATAAAGCAATTATATTCAATCCAATTTAACATGATTTCTCTCCTCAGGGTCTGGAGGAGTTAAGGCATCTTCTTCACGAGTTACCCGTGGCGAACTTCAACCTGCTCAACTTTATCTGCCGGTATGATTTGTCTGACTTCATTAGTTTTTTTTTTAGATTTTTGGTGATTAAATTTAAAGCAAGAAGCTTTGAAAGTTGGGACCAGCTTCTACGTTTATGCAGCTCACGAGTAATAAATGTGTGTGCAGGTTTCTGAACGAGGTTCAGAGTTGCTCCAGCAGCAATAAGATGAACGTTCAGAACCTGGCGACCGTGTTTGGACCAAATATCCTTCGAGCTAAAGCTGAAGACCCACAAAGCATCATGGGAGGTAAACCTGCCTCGGTTTGTTTTTTTGCATTTCTGCTTTTATAATCTATGACTATTTGAACGTGAAGGAGGGTCCGGGATAACTGCATCACACCTTTCATCCATTTTTTTCCCTTATTGCTTTAGAATAATCTTTTACTTGTTTAACCTCTGAATTAAAATCATTTGTTAAAACGTTTATTTTATCAGTTTCCACAAAGCATTCAGGTGACTTTGGCCCTCATGGTTGTTTTCTTGGCTATCAGCCTTTGGGATCAGGTGCAAAAATCTGGGGTTATCACAGTTTAGACAGCTGACAGTAAATCTCAGAGTCAATCCTACCATCACAGAAGGTCTCATACCTAAAACTCCTCAAACCGTCACAGATGGTCGCTTTAGCTAATAACAAACCTTCTCATCTTCTGCAGTTTGAGCCCATCAAACATTTCTTTTCTTAAAAACAAGCTGATATACGGACTCTGCCTGTCTTTACATACATCTGTGATTAACTCAGAGTTTATCAGCACTTTAACATATAACTTTCTCATAGTTTCAGTCGGTATCTATGGATGTAGTGGAGGTCTGAGGTGATATAAGTTTTCAAAGGTAGTCCTGAGCTAAAAACAGCGATACGGTGTTTTCTCGGCAACCAACACTGTTTTTTGGCTTTGGCTTTTCCTCACTAAACATTTCCGCTACATCATGTAATGTTTTATAAGCAAATGTTTCTTTTTGTTGGCAAAAATATATATACACTCACATTATTACTGTGGGGTTCCCACACGCACTGTAGTAATTTTTTTCTGCCTGTCTCCAAGGTACAAAACTGGTTCAGGTGCTCATGTTGGAGCTGATCAGGGAACACGAATCTCTGTTCGCCAAGTTGCCTCCTTCTGTCTGCGCTCATCCCTCTGGAAGCTCGCACCCAGCGGCGTTGAAGCAACCTCATCTCCAGCCACTGCCCTGCCTTCGTCAGCTGTCTTTGCCTCTCATCGCGGACCGCTCCGAGGAGTCAGGACAGCCTGCCGCACATGCAGACCACCCCAGGTAAGCTGCAGGTGTTCCGGCAACGAACGCTCGGTTGCTGATTGCTCACTGCAGAACACGAGAAGCACCTGAAGGATTTCATCCAAAGGTTCATTTATTTCAGTTTAAAACGTTAAATTAATTGGATAACTTTAACAGAGCAATGTGTTCCAAGCTTTTATTTAGATTAATTTGGATCATTGTGGCTTATAGCACCTGATTGAAGTTGTCCCCCCCCCCCCACTTTCTTCAAATTAGACAAAATTGGTGTCAAACGTTTGTGCCACGTTTGTGCAGCAAAAATTTTCGTTTGTGCCACTATTATTTTAAAGATATAAAAAAAATGTCTAGAGGTCATTAAAGGTCAACCAGCCCCCCCCCCCCCCCTTATAAAATCAAACAGAATAGGTGTCAATCACCTCGACTATGTTTGTGCTGGTTTGTGCAGCAAAAATTTTCATTTATGGCGCTATAATTTTTTTCTATTCTATTATTATTAATATCATTAAAATGATAGCAGTACAAAAATGTTATATATTTTAAAATGTGCATTTTAAAATACATATATATTAAATATATATATATTTAAAATACATTTATTTTAAATATTTTATATTTAAAATATATATTTTAAAATTGTATATTTTTGTATAGCAACAATGTTCATTTGTACTGCTATCATTTTAATGATATTAGTAATAGTTTGTAGAGGTCATCAAAGGTCAGTGAAACAAACGGAGTCGAGCTAATTAACACCCATTTCGTCTGATTTGGGTGGGGGGCTGGTTGGCCTTTAATGGCCTCTAGAAACACTTCTCTATATCTTTAAAATGATAGCGGCACAAACGAAAATTCTTGCTGCACAAACCTGCACAAATGTTTGACACCACTTGTGTCTGATTTGAAGAAGGTGGGGGGGGGGGGAACTTCACTCAGGTTCTTATTGCTACTGAAAAATATGTCCACTTGCTTTACAGTGTATGCCGTCCTGACAGTTCTCTATATTTCCTTTGCTGGCTACCAACCACATGGTCGTTAAACCAGATAAGATACCCCTGATGTCGTCTTTGCTCCAGGAGAGGCTTAAGACAAAGGATGAAAAAGTTGTAGCTCATGTCCTGGATGCATCTGTTTGCTCTCGTAGACCTTTGCTTCAAAATCTCCTCATGGCTTCACTTACCGCTGTTCCTCCACTCTATTTTCTATCAAACTTTTTCCTTCCACTCAACTTTCCATTGATACACTTGGATACATCACTGGAAGTGGAGCCAGATTGAGCTCTTGTAGTTTACCCTTCCTGTGAAGATTGTCGGCAACTATAATGTTGCCCAAACATAATAATTCTGTAATAAAAGGTTAAGTGTGTATTTTTTTTTTACTGATTGTTCACATTTTCTGACTAGCTAAATTAGAGTTTTCGTGTAATTTTCTTACACTTCAAGTATAACACACACTGTAATACATGAGTATCACGTTTTTTGACACTTTCAAGCGTTTTGGTACAAAGCCAGCGTCCCATCAAAGCACTGAAGAACGGTTATAGTATCATTGTCACCTTTTGAACTAAATTACTGAGACGAGGTAACATTTGGATGACATTCAAATTCAATGAGACGCTGCGCCTGTATATCAGGAGGCCTGAGATTCTCTGTATATCAGAGATTCTCACTTTTGAAGTTTAGGTTAGCATAAAAGATCCAAAATAAAACCTGAGGAATATCTTAGTACGACTGGAAGGAATTCTAAACAACAACTGGCTTCCTAGAGTTATTAATTAAGGAAACGGTGGTGATGAAGTTCCAGCCCTTCTTTCCGTCCAACATCTGCATGAATTGTTATTTGCGGTTCATTCTGGTAAACATCTGTGTCTTCTCCTGCAGTTGTATCTTCTCTGCTGCCAGTAAATCAGACGTGCTCTCTGGTCAGAAGAGACGCCTTGGCCATCGCTACACCTCCTCCCACCCGGAGAACTGCTTCTACCCCTTGCCTTCCTCTAGTGACTCCATTGACCACTGCTCTGGTGGGCAAACGGGAGATCGTTACAAGTACCATGCTGACCAGGGGCCATCTTCTGCCGATGCTCAAGCCACGACAACCAACCCCCAACTGCAGGCCGAAAGCTCAAAGCGGGGAGCGATCATGGGACGGGGCAAAGGATGGCGACATCAAGAGGAGGCCACCACGGCTTACTGGAGCTGCAGCGGAGGAGAGGATGAGGTTCCTGAAGCAGCCAGCGGGGGCAGCAGTCAGGTACAGGAGGACAGTACGCCCTCTGCCTACGACAACCTGGAAAAAGCCTCTCTGTCTCACACGGTGGAGGATGTTCCTACGGAGAACTTTGATTCCGATTCTCCGAGAGCAAATGTTGGAATGTGCGGCACAGACGAAGCTCAGAAGGAACTGGGGAACGCAGGAGACTCCTCTTCCTCGTGGTCTTCCTGTGAAGTTCTACCGTTGGACGAGAACAACGATGATCTGGGGGCGGCCAGTCCTGATGTCCCACCGACGAGATCCAACATGCTGCCCTTGAGTCAGAAAGCAGAGACGGGAATCTGTGATAAAGACGACCGTAAAGACAGTGGAGGTGGCGGCACCCGTGAGATGCATCATCCGAGCTCCTGGGCTTCCTGTTCTGTCATCAGCATCAGCCCTGTCAGCACAGGGAGTTCAGAGGTCTTCCTCCCCTCTGGGCCTCCGGATCTCCAGCTTCGTGAGCCTCACTTAGAGCTGGAGGACACTCATTCAGTGGTGGCCAAGCTGAGGCAGCAGATGGCCCAGCAGAAGGCAGAGTACCAAAGCAGGATTGAGAGGTAAGACATCGGTACGTTACTATTTTCCTGTAAATCCACCCCTGTGGTCCACATGATCTCCGTCTGGCCCTTCCCACCCTGCCACTTTAACTGGTCTCTAAGCTCGTTAAGCTCGTTAAAACCAGAATGTTAGCCCACGTATGAAGGAGAGCGCTAGTGTTGAACTTGAGCGAAGACAAACATCCGCTTAGAAACCTACAGTGTGTTCATTCACACTGAGCCTAGTTCTGGTTCTGCTGGAGGTTCTCCTCCCTGTTAAAGGGGAGTTTTCCTCTCCACTGTCGCTTCATGCATGCTCAGTATTAAGGGATTGCTGCAAAGCCATCAACAATGCAGACGACTGTCCACTGTGGCTCTACGCTCTTTCAGGAGGAGTGAATGCTGCTTGGAGAGACTTGATGCAACCTGCTGGGTTTCCTTAGAGAGGAAACTTTCTCACCAATCTGTATAATATGACTGAATTTGACTTTGTAAAGTGTCCTGAGATGACATGTTTCATTCTTTCCCCCAAATTCCACACCTCTTCTCCCTTCATCTACAAAATGTTCTGTAGTTAGTTTAATTTATTTTAAATAATGATATGCCACCATTGCTTGTGAGTTATGGCTTTGAATTACAATTTGTACAGTTCTGCAAAGTGCCTTGAGATGACATGTTTCATGAACTGGCCAGTGTTGTATAAAGTACTGAAATCTCAGAGTCAAGTAAAAGTGTAAGTACCTCTCTAAAATATGACTTTGGTAAAAGTCCAAGTCACTGACTGAAATGTTACTTGTGTAAAAGTCTTAAAGTATCTGAAATGTCTTGTACTTAAGTATGACAATTACTGTAAAAACAGATGTACTCAAGTAATATAATAAAAAGTATAAGTACAAAGTAAAACAAAGCAAATGCAGTTTGAATGACATTTTTTAGATTTTGGCAAACTTAGAAAGTCAAATTCACTTAAAATAACATAAACAACCAAGTGCAGGAGAAATTTAGACCAAGTTTAAATAGAAAATACAACCTTTTTGTAAGCTTTCAGTTTTCCTTCTTCAAGTAAGGTCAGTGCTATGCACTTTAAAATTGTACACAACCAAGTGCAGGCAAAATTTAGACCAGGGGGTGTATACTAAGAACATGCTTTAGTTACTCGTTACAAAAAGAGTAACTAAAGCAAACATTGAAAATGTATTGAAGTAAAAGTATGCAATTAAGTTCAGAAATATAGTGAAGTAAAAGTAAAAGTTATCAAAAAATTTTATACTCAAGAAAAGTATAAAGTACTCCAAAATATACTTAAGTACAGTAGTGAAGTATTTTTACTTCGTTACTATACAACACTGGAACTGGCGCTATATAAATAAAATTGAATTGAATTGAATTGACCATCAATGTTTTAAAAAGTCCGGCATGGAAGAGGTGTTCGACATGCATTCTTTGAGCTCCCCAATCAGGGCGGCATGCTTCGTTTGGTTCCGCAAAGCTGATGTTGTTTATGAAAGCTTACATTGTTTTGCAACATGAACATCCTGACCAATTTTTTTCTTTTTTTTACTTTGTAATATTATACCCCAAAAATTCTGTGGATTTCCTTTGGAGTTCATGTGAGAAACCAATATAAAGTAGCGCATAATGATGGGGTGGAAGACAAAAAGCGATTTATGATTTTCAGCATTTTTAATGAATAAATATTTGAAAAGTGTGTAGTCCATTTGTTTTCAAACCCCTGGACACATATGCAGAGCACTTTGTGGAACAAAGTTGCTGAAACTACAGCTGCAAGTCTTTTTAGAAATCTCCCTATCCCATCTTGGTGCATCAAGAGACTTTGTCCATTCTTTGCTAAATAGCTCAACCTTTGAACAGTTTCTTGTTCAAGTCTTGACACACGCTTCCAGTTGGATTAAGTCTAAACCTTAACTGGGTCATTTCCACACACATATCAGCTCAGATCTTGATATTCTATTGTAGCTCTGTCTGGATGTTCAAGACCATTGTCCTGCTGGAAAGTGAACCTGTACCTCGAGTCATTTGGAACCTTCTGCAGGGTTTCTTGTGGGATTTCCTCGTATTTTGCTTCGTCCATCTTTCCCTCAACTCTGACAATCTTCCACCTCCATCTATCCAACTTCTTGACATACCCACAGGAGTCTGCGGGGCCAAAGACACTTAGTTTGCAAAACAAAAGGGAGATTATAGCAATTTATTCTGGGCACAGCTATACAGTGAGAAAGCCAGAGGTGGTTAGAGCAGCCAAAAATTGTACTCAAGAGTGGCACTACTTCAACATATTTTTACTCAAGTGAAAGTAAAAAGTAGTCAGCCAAGAAATTACTCGAGAGTAGAAAAGTCTTCAATAAGAAGGCTACTCAAGTACTGATCAATTGATCATAACAACTGATGATTTAATGTTTAAAATGTATGTAACTGGACAGACGAAAATATAGGGTTATGTGGAAATTCTGGTTTGTTAAAGAGAAAAATGAAAAAAAAAAAATACAAAGAATAAAATAATTACCAAACAACAAATTCAGGCAGAACAAAACACGTTTCTAAATATCTTTTTTTTTTCAACATTAAACTTGAAAGCAATACTTACAGCAGTTAAGGTATACACAGTATGTCAGAACAATGCAAAGTACTTCCAATGACAATATCTACTGTTTACTGTACATTCATTTGACCTCCAAATGGCTCAATGAGCTCAGCAGATATAAATAACATTAAAATAACAAAGCTTGTGTACAAACAAGGAGTCTCACTTTAACAGAAACTCTGGGATTTTGTCTCTCTGGTGCAGTTTTGGTTAAAACAAGTTTGTTCTTTAATCAGTGAAGTTACTCGCAGTAGGTAGAGTAGCCAGAAATTTTACTCAAGTAAGAGTAGCGATACTTCAGCAATATTATAAAGCAAGTAAAAGTAAAAAGTACAGTGCAATAAAACTACTCCTAAAAGTACATTTTATTCAAAACGCTACTCAAGTAAATGTAATTAGTTACGACCCACTTCTGGTGAAAGTTATATAGTGAGAAAGAGAAGAAGAGATAAAAAAAACAAGAGAGAAATTATCTGGAGAAAGTGTGAAAGTTGTAATGACTTGCTGTGGCAAAGACTCACAATTTTCTCATAAAATGGTTCTGATTTTTCAGTATTCCCATTACATTTTGAGTATTTTTTTTTTCCTTTGTGTCACTCTAGATTCTATATTTTCAGTGGACAGATGAACATGTTCTCACACCTTTTGGCTGCCATGTGACTTTATGCCGGTCTCTAATTGGTTACTCAACGATTCTACTTGGCGCCTGTGGCCAATCAGTGCATTTATGTGCCATTCTTCATCCAATCAAACTGCTTCACCAAACCTGTCAATCAAAGTCACACCCCTGATAGCTTAGAGGAGCAGGGGTGAATGTCACTCAACCTGATACTAGGCCTGGGCGATATGGCCAAAATTTATATCACAATATATTTCTTAATTTCGGTCAATACAATATATTTAGGATATCGATATAAACAAAATAAAAGACCCAGAAAGACGGCCAAGAATGCCCATAACAGATGCCTGTACAAACTTATGACATTTTGCCATGTTTATAAAACTCCTCCAATCTAACATTTTAGAAATACTTGCTTAAAAAAAACCCCGCATAAAACTGCATAAAACCTGGAACGTCAGGCAGTAGCACATGCTGCAACCAGAGACTGTAATGTATATTTAAATATTGGATATGTCATAT
Source organism: Fundulus heteroclitus (assembly GCF_011125445.2). Lineage (NCBI taxonomy): Eukaryota > Metazoa > Chordata > Actinopteri > Cyprinodontiformes > Fundulidae > Fundulus > Fundulus heteroclitus. Next base: position 6,495,871 of record NC_046371.1, on the reverse strand, counting down.
CGCCTTACTTAAATATTATATGGCAATATATATTGATATTATTGAATTATTGTCCACCCCTATGTGACACAAACGGAAAGGTCAGACAACTACAATAGAGGAGAGAACGATGCGGCAAAATAAAAATGTTAATTTTAGATTAATTGAACGAGGTTTTGCTGGACGAAAAAAAAGAAAAATAGGAACTTGGACCAGACCAACCACACTTAAAAATCCAGCAGCAGGCAATTTGAGTTTATTGTTGTATGATAATCAACAACCTCTAGTTGAAGAAAAATGGAAACTTTTCCAAAGCGCTGTAAGTGAACAGGTGCATTTATCCGTGTCCTGCAGGTTGGAGCGCTGCAATGACGTCCTCGAACGACAGGTTGCCGTTCTGCGGTTCAGCCTGGAGCAGCAGAGGCGAAGCCAGAGCGTGGCCGAGATCAAGATCCGGAACATGGAGAGAGCCAAAGCAGACGCGGATCGCCGGAACACCACCCTGCAGCGAGAGATGGAGCTGTTCTTCAGGACGCACGGAGAAACCCGGAGGAGAGGAGGAGACCCGGGCAGGAGGGGAGGAGGAAGCATCTGAAGACTGCCTGACACACTGAGGGAGAAGACTGGAGCTTTGTCATGAGCAGACGGATAATTAAAAAAAATTAAATAAGTTGTTGGATAATGTGATTTAGAGTTCACTCTACAGAAATAAGAACCTTGAATCATTCATGGTTCAAATTCTCAGTTTAGATCTCATGAGTTTTTTTTTTTTTCCCTATTCGCCTTTAAATGTCAAACTAATTCTGAGGCTACTTGCCTTCCTGGACAACCCAGTCCCCACACTGAGGCCTGCTGTGATGTAATGTCACAGACTAACAGGTCTGGTACTGAGTCTCATGTTGCGTTCCATTTACAGTCGGAACTCGGAAATCCCGGCGTCCGTTCAGAATAAAAATGCTAAACTAGGGCTGGACGATATAGAAAAAAAAAACATATAGCTAAAATAGAAATCATATTAATCGATATTGATAATTATCAACACACTCAAAACATTTTAAGTGCAGCCCTGGCCATTTTATGCTGTTGCTTAGCGACCTATTTTAGATACAGAAGACACAAACTCAACCCTTTATCCAACCAACTTTTTACCAAAACGGCAGGTTTTTAAAAAAATTAAAAAGAACGTTTGCCCTCTGAACTCTTAAAGGGTGCGGGGCGTGTGATTGGTTGGGAGAATGCAATATTAACCTACATGTTAGGCTAGAATGCAAAAGGAAGGAAAACTTATTCTATTGAACTTTTTATTTACCCTTTTTCTGTCATCAATACACGTCTATTGATCGATATATATATATATTATTGAATTATCGTCCAGCCATATGCTAAATTTGGACTTTCCCCCTCGGAAAGTTGGACACATTTTAAGGCCAATTGTTGGATCCAATATGGCAGCTCCTTGCATCAATAACAGGAAGCTGTGATAAAACATGTTTATTTTACAAGACAGTTGTAAGAGTGTCGTCTAAAATCAAAGTTACACATAGCGGCTGCAACTCTGAACCCAACAAATTAAAAGTAGTGTTTGGAAGTGGAAAGTACAGCTTTAAATAAAGTTATTACAAAGGTTTCCTGGTCGTTGCCATATTGGAATCCCGACTTCTTCGACTATGTTAACAGGAATACTTTTTACACGGTTTTGCCCCATTCCCAGCTCCTATATCCGATTTCCGAGGTAAATGGAATGCAACATCAGACCGAGGCTCAGTCTGTGCAGCTGATACAGGCATCACTTTGGCTTTTGCCTTTAATTTCCAATCCTCCTGCTGTTTCTCTCAAAGGTTGTTGGAGTTTTTATGTTTTTCACTAGTAGGAAATACCATCTGAAACCTGAAAGTACCTTTCTCCCTGCATGATCAAATCTTTTCTAATGAAACCTTTTATTATCGCCAGATAATCTGACACCAACTAAATGAAAACTGAAAGCAGGACTCTTCACAGGATACAATGAGGTCTATTGTGATCCAAGGCGGAAATGAACTGTTCCTCTTCGTCATGAAGTGCCAATTAAATTTGTTAAAATAAACTTTTTAAACCCAAAACAATAAAGCTCAGACTCTGTTTTTTTTTTTTTTTCTCTCAGAGGAGAATGAAATATTTATTGTCAAACTGTGTCGGCAACATGAAATAAACTGTACAGAGACACAAAATCAAAAGAAATATCAGAAATCATTGAACCGACAGAGAGTTTCCGTCAGTCACTCTTACACAGGACATTTAACTGTGATGCTCCAGTCCGATTAAATGGGGAGAGTGTCACACTAACTGCTTAGTTCCTGTAAACACAAGTAACTAGAAACTAGTTTCTAACAGAGGGCACACACCGTACATCAAATATCAAACAGTTGGTGACGACACAGAAACGACGGCATCTGAATATCACCACAGCAGAGTTACAGGTGTTAAAACTTTCAGGAATTTTCACTTTAATTACCAGTAAATAAACGGTTTCGCTTTATGGTGAAGGTGCAACGTAGGAACCAAGAGCTAGAACAAAAAGCCTAAGTGCTTAATTGAAGATGCTTTGCAAGTGTCATATTGCAGAAATCTTTGTTTATAATGTTAGACATCATCTGCAAACAAGCACAGCAAAAAAAAAAAAAAGAACTGACAATAAACTCTGCAGTGCGCCCGTGTCTTTCTCAGGCTGCTGAAAAAAGATCTACTGTAAAAATACAAGAAAAACTGCTGTAAAAAGGCTTCAGCGGGCCACGGCCAATCAGGACGAGTCTTCGTTCGTTTCAGTCGATTTACGCGCAGCAGTTGGTAAAACTCCTAAAGTGGTGAAAAAACGAGAATCCTTCAAATTTAGCCAGCAGTAAAAATATTAGAGGTATGTTTTAATTTTTTATTACAGCAAATTTGAACTGTGGAAACGAGACCACAGCGTTATTTTATGGAGAGCCTGATTTGCACGTAGATCCTTCTCATTTCTAACTGGAATGACGTGTAAACCTGGAAAATGTTAAATCTATACAACCCAAAAAAAAAAAAAACAACAACAAAAAAAAGACCATTTCATTCAAAATAATTCATCTTAAACCTTCCAGAGGGAGAGAGTCTGCTATTTGCTTTTTTTTTCCTGAGACGACTTTTACAATATATCTGGAATATTTTTGCTCTACTGGTTTGGTCGACACTTGACTGGTTCTTCGTCCCGTCCTGCCCGGCGCCTCCTTCAGAAGGCAAAGGAAAACAGTTTCCAATGGGGATAAAGTGCATTTACAGAGGACCATTTTCAACTGGGAGCAGCATCGCCTTTTAACTTCAGCGGAACAAAACCAACAGAGTTCTGTGGGCTGACTTCAGTCAAAGCGTCGTTTAACTATTCAAACAGCGACAGGTGAGAGAAATGATTGGATTTGAGAGCCAAGCAACATTTACGCACGACACCAGCACGAACGGCAATGTGTTACTTTTTTCTTACTGAGGTTTTGGCGACAGGCAAGTTGGAAAGTTTATATGAAGTGTTTACGGCCGCCATCAAAGGTCCCATGAAAAACTTTTATTTTTTTTGGTACCCAACAAAATAATGGCATTGAAAGATTATTTTTTGAACATTTAACATTAATATCGAGCAACAGCAGGTTGCTCAGGGTTATTTCGGCTTGATCAGGGGCTCTAATCTGGCATAATTCATTAGAATCAACAGAAGGAGGAAGCAGGACACAGTTTTCAGAAAATAGATTACATTATACATGCCATTTGACTATTTTATGAGCATTTATCTGCGTAATTCGTGCTACAAATGGAAAATAAACAGAGTAACGTAAATGGGTCTGAAGTTGCGTTTCAGGTCTGAAATGGAAGTAGAAAGAAATGAAATGAAGGTACAAACCGGTGAATACCAAACTATGTGGTTAGAATAAAAAATAATTAAAAAAAACAAGCTGGGAGAAAATACTCAACATAATAAAAAGAGTGTAACAAGGGACCAGAAACATGCAGGAAGAAAATATTAAACACGTTTAATAATTATTTTTCACAAACTAGCTAGCTGAAGTGCTGCAAGGACAGCTGCGGGAGGATGGAGACGAATCTTTAGCTGATCTCCACCATGAAACCACGTTTGAGCTGCCGGACGCTCTGAACTTTACAGCATCGTCCAGAGAAACCTTCTAACATCGGTTATCATAGCTGGTCACACTTCACACAGGAAGTTACAAACTCTGGTGGATTTTCCTTCTGAATAAATAAATCTAACCCAGGGGGGGGTTGTCTATTTTAATAATACTAATATTGTAGTCTGAGTTTATTTTATTCCTGATGTAAAGAAAGAACGAACGTGAAATGATCTGAAAGCTGTAACTAGCGTTCTCTTTGGAAGACGGTCAAACTCTAGGACTCGTGCTTACACGGATGCAGGTGGAGAAAACCGTTTAAACTGAACGTTACAGGACCGTGGTCGGTAAGAAGAGCGCGGGACGCTGGGAGGTTCGTTTTCGTTTCATGGGACCTTCGCGGCACTGACGGTCGTCGTCTCAGAAGCCGGAGGGCGTCAGGATGTTCATGTCTCGGTGTTTGAGCTTGTGCGGCCGCGCTCCCTGCCGCCGACCCTCCACCGTGGGGATCTCCATTTTGGGCGGGGAGACCCTCTGGGGGTTGTCGGCCAGTCGCGTGGCCTGCGACTTCATCACCTCCATGGGGGTCGGCTTCTGGGCTCCACGGTACGCCTGGATGGCAAAGCCTGCTGGGAGAGAAACGCTGCCATCAACCTCTGGTGATGCGTGAAACGCTCAGATTAGTTCACCTTTTAGTGCAGCAGGTAAGCCGTAGTTTAAAAATCTGTTTTAGACAATGTGTGGCGGAGGACCTGTGATGCTGTGGGCCTGAATTAGGAAGTACTGGGACACTTAGACAAGGCTCTGCAGGCCCATAAATGACAACAGATCATTGTTAAGGCTTTCAGAAGGATAATGAGCCATGTGACCTAATAAAGACAAAATGTTCGGCAGACACAAAGTACCGTTTTTTTTTTTAGACCATAAGTCACACCGGACTATAAATTGCATTTATTTAGAAATTTATTTAACACAATCCAAGATTAAAAACTGACGTTTAATCTGGTATGGTAACTTATTCAGTTACATAGCAGCATCCACACCCAGCTGAATAATATAGAATATACATGGGAGAATGAATGGAGTAAATTAGCACAACAAGCTAGCAACTCCAACTGGGAAAGTTCTCGTCAGAGCATTTCGGTCTAATTACGCTGAAATTAGACCGTGAGCATAAGGTTGCTACATGCTAAGCTAACAGTAAGGCACGGATGTTTCAGAGCAGCATAAATCTGACGTGCATCAGCGAAGTTGTAAAACACCCGGACAGCAGACCTGTAAGCTAGCTCTAGCTGCTATTAGCTTCACAGATAGCCCAATAACAGGTTCTGTTTCAGTCTGGTTCCTCCGAGCTGCAACACTTCGCTGCATGAGTGCAGACTGGAGCAATGAAACAACATATGTACATGTGTTCGGTCTCTGTTGTTTATAAGTTAACGTTTTAATACATTTTTAAGTGGTGCAAGAGCAACATATATTTTTCACAGGCCTAGAGCGCCCTCTTGTTGCTGTAGATGGTAATGTTTACTACTTGGTTCATCTTGGTCAGTATGAATTACCATTTAAAATTTATATATAAGTCGTACCTAAATCACACAGGATCGGCCAAACTATGAAAAAAAAAAAGTGTGACTTATAGTCAGAAAAATACGGTAAGTGTTCAATCGTGGCCAGTCTACAGACCTAGATCTATAGAAAAGGTGGAGAGGTTAAAAGGGAAACCAGGTCACAGGATAATCTAGAGATTGTTCAAACAGAACAAAGGTTCCTCTCGCTGCATGCTTCAACCTGGGAGAACGATCAATGGAAAGATCCAGCGCTCCGTTTTTATTTTAAATTCTACTCCTAATTAAATTTGTCTTTTATTAATGTCGCTATTCATTGCTGCAAGTATAGATTTGTAATACCCTTGTTTTCTTTACACCCCTTTTTATCTGGTTTGTACTGCTGCTGTAGTTAAACATTTTTAAATTGGGTTAACATGTCTAAACCCAATAATAAAATAAAAAAACACAGATTCTGGATTTATCTAGCTTTAAATCCTTAAAAAAAAAAAAAAAAAGACCTAAAATGTCAACTTATTTCAAACAGAATAACGGTCCTAACTAAAAGGAAATCCCCCACTTATTCACACGTCCAAGACTACCTACCTAGAGTCATCTTGGAACAAAGATTTTAAAAGGATCCAGTTCGGTTGGAACCATCCCATAAGTTAGCAGCTAACAGCAGCTTCTCAGCAGCTTTTTGTTGCTATTGATGTGTTTTTATGTGGAGGAGAAACTCTGCGTCACTCTCTCCGGAGCCCAATGGCTGCGGACGCTCGCAGGGTGAGTGTGTTTACTGGCAGTCTAAAGGTCCTGCTTTCATCCTTTAACCCAAATCCACAATGTGACGGTGGATCTGGTGCAGAGACCTCAACCGGCTCCTGGACGGATCACACACGCCTGCTGGAGCTTTTAAAGTCACATTTTGGGCTTAGGTCGTTTATTTTTTCATGTTTTGTTGGAATTCCTTTCTTTGTTATTATTTAAGCACTTTCTGGGCTTTTGATTCGGAGGAGGGTAAGTTACCTGCAGCGGAACCGTCTGGTCCCGGATCAGCAGTCGAACTCTGGACAGGCAGCCGAGGCCCAAACACGCCCCACCTTTCAACGGCACCGCCTGCCACCGGGTCTCCTCCTCCTCCTCCTCCTCCTCCTCCTCCCATGTCCACGCTGCTGTTGGAGGAGCTGATCTCAGAGCTGGCGCTGCCGAACCAGCCTCTGCACACAAACAGCACCAGCATGCCAGCTTTGCCCTCCTTTATTTGGCTTACACAGACAGACTAAATCCTGACCTCAGGTGGAAACCCTCTGCGTGTTTACCTGCGCTGTTGTTTAGGCGAGCTGTGCGGAGTGTTTGATGGAGTCGACTGGGCGGAGGAGCTCTTCTCTTCTCTGGCCTCCAGACTTTGGATCTGCAGTTTCTAAGCGACAACACAGAGGGGACGTATTCATCATCAAAAATCAAACATTGGCACACAGAACTGAACTTTTCCCACTTTTTCTCACTTTGCAAACTAACAACGCATCTCCTGGGGATTTGTTGCGACAGACTGACTCAAATAGGACGCGGCACGGTGATGTTTTGTCGCCTCTTTACTGCTTGTGTGGAATTGATTTAGAATCTCTGTGAATACGGACAAAATCGGTTCTGAGTCTCTCTGAGCTCCTGTCTTAGCCTAAAAGCTTTTTTAGCTTTAAAGTGATTCAGATGCTGCTGAGAGCGACTGAGTATGGAAATTGTGTTTTTATCTCAGTGAGGTGTGGTTAACCCCGTTGCTAGGTGTGACGCTGTCTTTTAATTGCTGTGATTGGTTGATGGTACAAGAAAAAGAAAATCAAATGAGCTAATTGCAATCAAAGGAGAGAAACTAGACTGGATTACAAAACGTTAGGCAGAGCCGCTGAAACCAATTAATTTCCGTCTAAATATTATAATTGTATGACTGTTATAGAAGTTTATGTTTTATAGAAGTAATTTCCTCCACTGTTTAGCTGGTGGATCATCCAATCAGCTCTCTCGGTTTCCACGATCTTTTGTTAGGGTCGCTAAAAGTCCTCCTCGCTACTCCCAACATTTTTTCACTTTAGGAGCTCTCTTAAGGGCTAAGATGCTTTGTGAATAACTTATTTTACTGAGGTAAGATTCTACGATTTTTCCTAAAATTACGTGAGTAAGCAGGATTCTTTGTGAATATGGCACTGTTCTGTTTGCCACTCTCTGATTAAGCTCAGATGTGTGGAGTGCAGAAGTAGCAGTTACTCCATCAACAGATCCTCCCAACCGAGCAGCGGATCTCTGCTACTCCTCCAGAGTAACCACCTGCTTATCTGGTTAAAGCTCTGCTTGCACGGGTCGTGTTCTGATAGGCTTTAACAGAACCGTAGGAGATGTTTGCAGATGTTTGAGACTGAGCTTTTAGAATTATGCGTCATTTCCCCTCCGGATGCACAACTTTCAGTGGGTCTGTCACATGAAATCCCAACGAAATAGACGTACGGCTCAGCAATTTGAAAAACTGTGGGACTATTCATAGGTACTCTTTTATCAAAGAGCTGACTTGATCTCACCTGGAGGGACTCGGGCACGCGGTGGTGGTGTCTGGTCTCCTCAGCAGTCAGACCTTTGTGGGGGGTGTAACTGGTGTCGGTCAGTCCTGCCGTCTGCTCAAACTTGTACATACTTTCCTGAGTTTGCTCTGAGGATGAAAAGTTTCCATGTCACGCAAAAATCCATTAACAGGTTAAATAAACCTCGTGGTTTTGCTGCTTTGGTTCATGTCCTGATAAAATATTCATCTGTGATCTAGAAAACATGACCCAGTCATCGGGACAACATGGAGAAGTTTTCTCCCTAATAAAGGAACGTTATGTAGAATGGGAGCTCCAACGTACTGGTGATGAGAGAATTCATGATGATGGACGAAGCCTTGGTTTTCACCACAGCTGGCGCCTTGAAGAGGGCGCTGTCCTGCGCCGCAGCCCGTCGGACTGGACCGCCTTCATCCTCCTGTGAGGAAGGACAATCGGACCAAAAGCCTCATTTCAGGGAAACTGTCCTGATTAACAATCAGCCGTTAATACGGAAACGGCGCGTTTACCTCTGCCAGCTGGGAGAACTTCCTCTCCGGGATTATGGGCCGCCTCCACAGGTTGTTGATGCTGATGTCGTGGGGCGGCGTGGACATGGGGGCCTCCAGGTTATCGTCGTAGCTGAGGGCCCGCCGGGTCATTCCAATGGGAAGTTTCATCCCGCCCATCCCAGAACCCTCGATGGCTACAGGCACCACCGGACATAAGGTAAATATAAAGGCGATTTATGACTTATCTTCAGGATAACCAAACTGTGGAGAGCTAGCTGAAGCAAACTGGGCATCTGAAGGCAGCCTGCTGGGAAAACTGTGTCCAACACGGCTTAAGGTTCAATAATGCTTTTTCTCTGGAGGCGTTTTAAATGAGGAAATAAAAGAAAGTATTTAAATAAATGGAATTAGTGGTGGGCATTCATCGTATCGTTTTATTGTTATCACAAAAAAATTCCTATGTTAAGAATTGAAGTTTATCTTGACAACAATAAATTCCAAGTAGTGGTGTCAGAAACCCCCCCAAAACAGCCATAATTGTTATTTTTGCTATTTTCTTCGCTGTTGGTTTCTTGAGAGCACCAATAAACATCAATTAATTAAAAAAAGATCTAATTAAATGGAGTTACTTTGTGCGGTTTAGTGATAAACATCACACTTCTTTATGTGACTAGAGTCCTGATGAAACACATTTTAATTTTTCTTTTAATATGTTTTCTGTTTATTGGGCTAATTGACATGCAGTCACATCCACACAGTTACCTAAAAAGCTGCAAGAAACTGTAAATTGTCTATTATCCAAATTTTTATCATTATCACAAATGTACCACAATATATCGTAATAATATTTTAAGCCAGTAAACCTTCGGTAAAATTGTGGGTTTTATGCTTCAGACCAAATTATCGTTTAGAATTTTTTCCCGATATAATCTAGAGCCTCTTGAATGAAAACTGAAAATAGATGACAACCAAATAAACAGATACTCAGATATTACTTCTCTTTAAGAAAAACACAAAGTTAAGCTGCACTGAACCTAAAGGAACACTCACCTGGTAAGTCACCAGAACCAGACATGACTGCAGTGAGTTAACAAACAAGTTGGGTCAGTGCAGAACCTGCAAGGAACAGAGTTAGAGGCATAAGTTTTATGATTTCCAAACAGAGACATGATTTAAAAAAGAATAAATCCTATGGTAAAGTGGTATGAGAAGTATATAAAGTATTAAAATGTGATATTTTATCACAGTAGTGAAATCTCAAAAATCCAGCCATTCATTTGAGCAAATTTATTAAAATAAACAAAAAGAGTGATCCTTTTTACAGCCTTATACATTTCCTAGTTCTTAACTTCCCTTCTCCTGGGCTCACCCCACACGTTCTCTAGAGGATTTAGATCTAGCGGGCATCAGCTGCTTTGCCACATATTCATTCTTGATTTCACAGCAGACCCACCTGGACTACTTGGTGCTGAAACGTTCAATCTGTGTGACATGGCTGAAAAATGTATCACCATAGAAGCCTTTCATATCAGTCCATATGGATAATTATTAAGAAATGGAACCTTTAAACTTTAAAATAGATCGGCCCCACTACCAAGCTTGCTTATTTTGGCTGTGAGAGTCTGCCTACATCCCCCAGAATACAATGTGGTTCTGGATAAGAGTTCAGTGGATTTATTTAACATTTTATCTGAAGTATTTTAAATTATATTGATCAGATGTCTATCGTGGTATATATTGACATTGATTAATTGCCCAGCCCTAGTTCAATAGTCTCATCTGGCTGATGACTACATCTCTTTTGCAGAAATCTGGTATTTTTTTTTAGATGGCTGTTCATATTACTACTGAATGTGGACGCCATCATGCCACTGTCAATGCAATTGTTTCTAGAACTGTTCGATAAAGTTTTAATAAAAAAAAAAAAAACTTGAAAAAACAAAACAAAAACGGATACCGGCCGGTGTCTCTCCTTATTATCATTAGAAAGCTGTGGAGCGAAGGGAGCCGATAATAGTAAGACGACATCATAGCGAAGAAAGCAGCACAGCTACTAATGATGGTCTTCTATGGAGCGCTAGCTGCTGCTGCTGCTGTGTGGATGTGTAGTGAGAGACAGGAGAGTGAAGTGAAAGATGGATAAAATGCGATATGACCGTTCAGACAGCGGACGCTTTGAAAAATATCCGATACGTATCCAGATTAGTGAAAAGATCGCAATTGGCCCGTTCACACAGCAGGAACTCCCCTCTGCATCATAAGGCTGGCAAGCCGCTAGGCTTTACACCTTTGCAGTAACCAATTCTACTAAAGATAAATGCATGGATTAGTTTTTCCAGATACAGATCTTGGCCATAGTTCTCCAACAATAAGCTCTCTTGCTATCCTCCTCTCTGTAACTAGCGCCAAGATAAAGTTTGGGGTAGAAGTTCCTATAAACACTCAAAAAGTAAAGAATAAATACAAGAATAGATTTATTTAATGCAATTATGTACTTAAAGGTTTAAAAAATATATTTTTTTATGACTTCTACCAAGGTTGCCCCTTAATTGTTTCCGACAAAAGAAAAAAAGTCACAGAAGTATTGATATTTTAACTTATTTTATGGAAATCCACACGTCTGATCGAGAAACCGCAGAAATATGGTTTAAAAGACTCTTACCTGCCTGTGTTGTTGCTCTGCTTTGGTCTAGAAGGACAGGAGGTAATGGTTATACTGGTCTGTCAGATGGACACAAACGCCTCTGGCAATGCATTGTGGGAGAGCAGCAATGCCACTGACAACTGAGGAGAAAGCAGAGAACAAAGGCGAGCCAATTCATTAGTAAACTCTGCAGAGGACAGACAATCAGCCCAATAGCCACGCCGCTGCGGTCTGTGCGCGTACGATCACTTGTTGAGGGAAAAGGTTGAGAAAGCAGCAGAAACCAGGAAGTGGAAAGGAGTTTCCTCGCTGCCAAATAAAAACAATTTAGGGAAAAAGAAGAAAAAGAGTTGGCTTGGATCTTTAGACGGGTGATTATAGTCCAACAGACACGCATTAATGCTTTAATTGCAATCCCCGTCGATTCAAAGAAGACAGAATTTCTGGTAATTTTTTTACTCCTTAGACAATTTGAACAAAGTTCAGTAGCTCGAGCGCCAAATCCACTCAGTTGGAGGAGGGCTGGTCCGATTAGGACCCATTCTGGTAAGCATGCAGAGACGGGATGTAAAATGTAAAGGACCGTTGTGCAACAACATTTGGGCTCATTTGGAATGACATCAGGTGACGTTTAAAGTGATTTTAGCGGCTCAATCTTTGCCCATTCATACCTGCCAGTTACTATTTGGTTCCACCAGAGAATCAACACATAAAAAAAGAAAAAAAAAAAAAAAAAAGAAAATGCAGATACTGTGTCCAGTATAGTGATAAACAAATATATATATATATATATATATATATATATATATATATATATATATATATATATATATATATATATATATATATATATATATATATATATATATATATATATATATATATATATATTTATTAATAGTCACACTTGTTCATGGAACTGGTGTCCTGAAGAACCCAGTGTTAAAATAGGGATGTTTTTGTGTTTGTGAGGCTTTACTGCAGCTTTTTACATTGTGACATTTATCATTATCACAATGAACACCACAAGATATCAGGGTAGAATTCCCCGTCTACGTGGCCTAAGCTGAGCGACCTGCTGGTTTTCTATCTAGTTTGCTGGAGACGATACATCTGTACCGTTCTGGAGCCGTTTCCAGAGTTTAACCGCTTCTCTGCCGGTCAAACAGAGAGAGACCTCAACGTACGAATTCATAATCTGCTAAAACGACTGATAAAAGGCTCTGCTTTCATCCTCAGCCCACAACTGAACTAGAACATCCAGCCAAAACAACGCTGATAGGGAAAAGGACAACCCTGGAATCATTTCAAGGTCTCTCAATTGCTTCTCTTTAAGCTGCCTGTGCAAATCCTCAGCAAACGGGTTTAAGTCGAAGGCAACTGGACTTCTGCTCAGGTTTTCTGGAAACATTTGGACTCCTATCCAGGAGTCTTTGTCCATTCTAACACCGCAGCAACCAGCAGTTGGAGCGCTGCTGTTTTCTAGGGTGCTTTGGTTGATTTTTAAAAGTACTACTGGTTCTAGTAAAACCCTTTTATATGATTCTCTTTTCCCCAACAAGCCATCCAGAACCATCAGGAGATGGTTCTGGATGGTTCATTGGAGAGACATGTTCTGTACCCAAAGTTAAAGCTAATTTTCACAGTGAGGCATCATTATCCGCTCATCTGCTGCCACCCAAGAGCATAAAATGAAAACTCATTTAGCCCGTCTTTAGCTTAAAATTTGATGTGCATTATTTTTAGCCATATTTTGTTTACTTGTCAGAATTTAAATAACTTTTATCCTCGCTTCTATTGTGTAATTTCTAATTGAATCTGCAGATCTTTCATACCTCTTCTTGCTCTCTATGAAGACATTTAATTAGATAATACAAAAAAGGCACATATAAATAGGGCTGGACAATAATTCAATAACAATATATATCGATTGATAGACGTATATCGATGAAAAAAGGTCAATAAAAAGTTCAATAGAATAACAGTTTTCCTTCCTTTTGCATTCCAGTCTATTAGTATTACAGTCATAACATCCTCCCAATCAATCATAAACAGACCCAGGAACCAAGCTTCCCCCCTTCAAAAAGTTCAGAGAGCACATGTTCTAAATACATAAAAAAAATGAAGTTTTGGTAAAAAGTTGGTTGAATAAAGGGTTGCATTTTAATTCACTGTTAGTGTGTTCTGTATTTAAAAATATGTTGCTAAGCAAGAGCATAAAATGGCCAGGGCTGCACTTAAAATCTATGTTTTGAACTTGCTGATAATTATCGATATCGATCGATATGATTTCTATTTTATCGATATGTTTTTCCCCCCCTATATCGTCCAGCCCTACATATAAATATTTTTCATATACATTTTCAACCACAGAGGACATGGTTGGATCATGGCATTCAATTTAGTTGCTTTAGCTTTTTATTATGTCGCTTTCCATCTTGTTCCTCTGGTTTTAACTTGAAGGGTTCATTTATATTTTCTCTGGTAGGTTGTTCCAGCACCCTTGCACAGAAAATAATAATAACTCACTTAAAAGCCAAATTACTTTCAAATGGGACCATCTTCCCTGGAGGTTCTTACTTTGGAGAGTGTTTGTCAGCTAAGAAACAAAAAAAAAAAGAAAAGTGAAATGCCATTCTGTTTTCTAGCACAACATTGCATGGAGCCAATAACGAGATAAATGAGAGAACAGGAGATCCAATAAAGCCAGACCAGACAAAGGGAAGCTTGTTCTGTTACAGGACCGTTAGCAGCCAGAATCTGGTTTGCGGAGATTCAGCTCAAAGTCAAAGCTTGTGCTCCAAGAAGCCTTCAAGGGAAAAGCGTTTGTTGGAGCTTTGCACACAGAGAAACACAGATATGGACATCTTTTTGGACCTAGCGCTGGTAAAATAAAGGAAATACTAGAGGTTGAATTTGAGTTGTTTGCGTTCAGATGCACCGCAGACAGAACAAAAAAAAAAAAAAAACGACCAACCGGCGGATTTTTGTTTAGGTTCTGAATGGGTTAGCTTCGTTAGCAACCGGCAACCAAAAAAAAAAAAAAAAAAGAAAAAGAAAAACACATTAACTGCAGAAGCTTCCCCAGACCAGCTGCCAACCCTAAACAGAAGTGTGGAGGGGAAAAAAGCGTTTCTGAATGCAGCTGCTGCTGTTGTCTTGCGCAGAGAATAGCGGAACCTTCTCCACCCGTCTGCGCATAAAACGTTATGTATGTCCAACAGTTAGCGGGTAAATGTGTCTGAAAGCGGCGCCGCTGACGCTTTATGTCCAATTCCGTCTCACCTGGAGTGAAAAATGTATCAAAGCAGCGACGCGGACGTCGTTAAAAGTCCAGTTTCGACTCGCTGACTCGAACAACAGTCTCGCAGGGCGGTAGCCATTATTGTGTTCACCGAACGGAAAGGCTTCCTCACGCGCTGCGGGTTCACTTGGTCTCGCAGAACATCGCGAGAAAAAAAAACTGGAACGCGTGTCTTTTGGGCATTTGCAAGAAAATGTATACTTTATTGCCAATCAATAGATATTAGATTGTGTTGTGGGGCATTTAGAACATCACCGATGGTAGTTTTACAAGATGAAATGGCAGAAATGCCGTTGAAATCATTAATAAGCTATAGATGATGATAATTGGTTAATGTTCAAGGACAAGATCAGTCATGTCCCTAGGAAAAATCGTACTGACTGTTGTGTGTAGATTAAATCAACATATTTAGTTTTGTTTAGATTGGCAACGTAAAAGCTGAATATGAAGGATTATATAGACCTAGGCTTTTAACAGTATTTTATTCAGACATTCCATCCTGTTTATATCTGTAGATTTATTCTTACACGGAATAATCTAAAACAAGAAAGAAAGAAAAAAACATGTTCCGAAATGGTTTATAGTACAAAAAATATATTAAAAAAAAACAAAATCCTGCACAAACATTTATTATTGATGGCTCAAAAGACCCAGAATCAGGACATACTGGAGCTGTATAAATTCCATGTAGGAGTGAGGAAGTTTGGCTTGAAAAACATAAGCGTCCAAAGTACGTGATGATTGCTCCTGATAGTACATCAGATTTATTAAGCATTAAATCAAACATCCCAACAAGGAAATATATAATTAATTAGATTTAACCCATTTTGATCAAACTTCACACTCAAAAAAAGTAGAATTTTGTTTAGATTCCAACACGTGTTGTTGGAAGGAAACAAAGATGCAGATGTTCTTGCCAAATAGTCATTGGAAACTAAAAACGGTGAACTTCTGACTCAGTTGAGTAAGGAGGAATGCAAAAATTACAATTAAAAATTATGTTTAATGTAATTATCAGGTAGATTGGGGAAATAACATTTTTATAGCATTGAAAATTGTAGTACATGATAGGTAGGAAAACAAGAAAAAAAACAAAAAAAAAAAAACAACAACAGACGTGCATGTCGCAGTCATGCACGTCTCAGGTTAGGTCACACAAATCTTAACAAAACACTTTGGGTTATAAGAAAGCATCATTGCAATGTCCCTGAACCTGTACAACACGTTTAAGGAAGGCAACACAAATATATCAGAAAGATGATACCTCAAAGAAGAACAAAATGTTTGCTGATGAGAATTGTTTTTGTATTAGTATAATTACAATAAAAGCTCAAATCAAGTCATTAAAAAATATTAGGAAAATTTGTTTTTCAATTTATTTCCTATCCACACTCCTGTCCAGTTAGTAATGGCAATGCTAACCTAATAATAATAGTGAGAAGAAGATGGTTATCTGCTCTGAATTAAGACATACAGGATATAGATAAATTAGAAAATTATTGATTATTATGATAACTTAATTTTATTTGGTAAAATATTACACAGAATTCAGACAATATAGCAATCTTGGAAACAAGATTAAATGTGAGGACATTTAGTTGTAGGATGTTATTAGAAACTATTTACCTTACAGATTTCTTTGGCTTTTGTGTTTTTGTCAAACTTAAATGCTTCAGATGATCAGAAAACTTTTACTAGCAGACAAAGGTAACATTAGTAAATATAAAAATCAGTTTCCAAATGATAAACCAGGTTATAAATATATATATATATATATATATATATATATATATATATATATATATATATATATATCCATCCATCCATCCATTTTCTAAACCGCTTTATCCCTCATGGGGTCGCGGGGTTGCTGGTGCCTATCTCCAGCGTTCACTGGGCGAGAGGCGGGGTACACCCTGGACAGGTCGCCAGTCTGTCGCAGGGCAACACAGAGAGACAAACAGGACAAACAACACACACACACTCACACCTAAGGACAATTTGAAGAAACCAATTAACCTAACAGTCATGTTTTTGGACTGTGGGAGGAAGCCGGAGTACCCGGAGAGAACCCACGCATGCACAGGGAGAACATGCAAACTCCATGCAGAAAGACCCAGGGGTGTCTGCAGCCTATATATATATATATATATATATATATATATATATATATATATATATATATATATATATATATATATATATATATATATATATATAAAGAAGTATCCAAAAAAATATGTTTCACCTTCCACACTTGCTGCCTGACTCATCACTTAAACTGAATACTGAATCTGATAAGATAAAGCAACATAAAAGACCAGGAAAAGCAACACATCAAGAACAGTTCAACACAGTGGCGTAGTCAGAAATTGCTTTTTGGGTGGGCCAAATAATTACAGTTGAAAACAAGTTTATTTGTAAGTTGCACGTTTGTAAGTTCACTATGAAGAAGAGATACAGGCCGAGGAGAAGGAGAAAATACATTCTCTGTTCAAGTGGACATCCTTGAATTGACAGCGGAAAAACTAATCAGAAACTAAAAATAATAAGGACCCATCAAAGGTGGTTTATAGCCATAAACACGGCGGTGTAACTTCTGTATCATTTAAACTGCAGCAGCCTTTCAAAGTCATTATTTCCGTTTCTGAACGCAGTGTTACCAAGTAACGGCCGCCGTCGCATCATCGATCCAGACGCACAGGACACAGGAAACCGTTGTTTAAATCAATGGAAAACTTCTGCTATTTTCATTTCTTTTATTAAACACAACATTACAGTTAACAGTTAAAAAAGGGGGGGAACAAGGTTGGTTTGCAAGCAGACGTTCTACAAAAACGGTTCAACAACATAAATATAAAAAAAAACACTCTTTTCTCTTTCTTTTTCTGACTTTAATAAGAAAATATTACAGTTGACTAAAGGCATGACCCGATAATCAGATTCACATCCAGGCAATGAAACCCATCATTATTATACTTCACCGTAGTCATTTTACTATGGCTGAGTTGCATCGAGCCTCTCTGTGGTCAGTCATTCCACTTTGCTGCGGCGCTGGAAGCATGCGGCAGTTGTTACGCTGCGTCATTACGCATGCTCCAGCTGCTGTGTTTTCCCCTCTGATCTGCTCCTGCTCTTGTGGATTGTTACATTTCATAACCTTTGTCATCACATTTCACAGCGACAGGTTTGTCATCTCAACCAGACATTGCTTCCCCTGTATTTGCGCAGGACGCCTCTGTGCGTAATAGCGCACAGGGACTGAGTTTGAAGTTGATCTCCGAGCAGATGTTTTATGTTTGTGCTCCAAGTGAAGCATGGACTTCTGCTTCGCCTTTAATCCCATTAGCAATACTCTTAAGCCTAAATGAAATAACACACTAGGAAATAGCACTTTTATGTCGTATGAGTATAGGCACAGGGTGTGTTGTTGCTGGCCAGTACAATCAACAGGCTTTAATAAAAATAAAAATGGAAAGACCCTGTCTTGTGTCTGCGTTATATGTGTATTTATGTGCATTCCGAGTTGTTTTCTACTTCACCTGAATAAATAATTATAATAAAGCGTCTTGATTCTAGATTTATTATGTGGCGTTTGTTATTATGTGGCTCCACCTAGCGACTAAACTATACACTGTAGGGTTATTTTCCACCACCACTGACATTTTTTGTTTGTTTGCAGGTTCTATTTGTGAGTTTTAATGCGAGTTTGTGGTTTTATACTTGGAAAGGAGAACACGTAATATATATATATATATATATATATATATATATATATATATATATATATATATATATATATATATATATATATATATATATATATATATATATATATATATATATAAATACCAGTCTTCGCCTTTGATGCATGTTTTTTTCTTCCAATAATGAAAGAAAATGGAGTCACACCCTTCATGAAGAGTGTTTCAAGGCGTTGGCATTAATCACACCAACATGCCTGAAGCTGTCTCTGGACCCGCCCACCTTCCACATTCGTAACAGCTCCTCCCTCAGGTCTGCCTTCACAAACAAGTCACTCCTCCAACAGGACTTTCCTCTCCAGTTTTCCCAGCTAAGGAGGAAGTCAGTCTGTGGCGGATCACCTATCTGCTGTCAGACAGAACCCCACGGAGGAGATCTGAAAGTCCTGCGGGTTTTTTTTATTTTATTTTTTCCCTCACGTCGTGGACTCTCCAAGCTTTCTGCTGCCGCCTCAGTTGCTTTTCCTCCGGTTCTGAGCTTCCTCGCTCCAACAGTTTTGGATCAACATGTCTTACACGATTCAGAGGGTCCATACGTCCAAAACGTTGACAGCCGAGCCGACGGTGATCACGCAGGGGTTCTCCGCCAGGTCGGTGTCGCCGGTGTCTCCGAACGCACAGATGTCTCAGATCACACAGGTGTCTCCGGTCTCCCCTAACATGACCGCGCTGCCGGTCTCGACTTTGAACGGCAACTACGAGTCGGTGAGGTACCTGGTTCCGGTGCAGCAGCAGGCCATGCCCCAGCAGTCCTACTACGTGATGCAGCAGCCCATGATGCAGCAGACCATGATCCAGCAGCCTATGATCCAGCAGCCTATGATCCAGCGGTCCATGATCCAGCAGCCCATGGTGTACTATACTCTGCCCCGCATGAGCACCAGCAGTAACCAGGAGACTGAGATACTGGTGCAGCAGCAGGAGCAGCAGCTGCACCAGCAGCACCAGCAGCAACAACGGCATCACAGTGTGGAGGTGAGATCCCCTTTTCATCTTCTACCTCTAAAGACAGAGTGGGAAAGTCTGTATTAACTAGAATCCACACTCTCTAAAACGTCATCAGGACTGATGTTGGAGCAAATGTTTAAAGGGAACATAGATGATGAAAACGTGCAGTTTGTTGTTTGTGATTTTTAGAGCACATATTTAGGTATGGAAAATGACCATCAGCTCAAAAGCTCGAAGGTATACACAACTTTAACACTAATTCACCACCAAAACTTTCCTCTCTTAAAATAAATGGTTTATGAAATGCAGAAAACACTGACGTCACTTGCGACCTCCAGTCATGCTGCCTTCAATGCACTCTAGAAGTGGGATATCGAAACTCTTACCCATGTCTTATTTATTTATTTATTATTTGCTAGGGATGCATGATATTTTGGTATTCCCATCGGTACCAGTCGATAGTCTTTTATCCCCCCCAGTGCATCAGCTCCATGAATAAATGAGACTAGGCTGATACTGATATTAACAACAACCAACGTTTACCTCCATCTGATTGTGATCTGTTTATATGTTTTGGGTTTTGTCATATGACATTTGTTTGGTCATGTGACAGAGATAGTTTTGCAGTGCAGGGTTAGGGGTGTTTTTATCTGATGAGAGAAGCAGCGTCAGCGATCTGGTTGTTTTCTTCCATGCGTTAAAAGGGTGGAAAACGATATATCGTTAAACATTGGTTATCGCTCAATAACATCAGTATTGATATTGGATTCTGATATCGTCCCAAATGTTCAAATCGTTTGCCCCCCGTCATTAAAACCATATCGATGTGGGCAGTTAAAGAGTTCTTGTCAGATTAGCAAAGCTTTTCTGATGAGTTATTTTTTTTTTCTAATCTTCTCATCCAATCAGTGTTGCTGCTTCAGAGGGGCTCTTGCTCATTTGGTTCTTTTTCAGTTTTGACTGTCCACCACGTGACAAGAAGAAAGTGTGCCTGTAAACCAGCATGACTCTATTTTCATTTATTGAGACCAAAGTTTGCAGGGCTTCCTGGTTTACTGTTTTTTTTTTTTCCTGTTTGATTTTTAGCCCAACAACCAGATAAATGGAAAACGGCTTGTGTTAAGAGCCGATTGTGCCGCAGAGGCATTATCTCAGGCTTGACTCCACCCTGAACCTCTGGGTTAGTGTTCATAAATCAGCTTGGGTTCACACTGCGCCGTCAAACATCTCTGCTTATTAGTTTGCCAGTCACGATCCGTCACAGATGTCTGAGCGGGACAGCGGCGCGGAGCCTACAGACAAGCCTCGGTGTTTTTGGGCGTGTTTCCCATGTGGCACCAGCTCCTCAGTTCTCACACTGGGTTCTGGATTTTCACAGCCTGCAGTATCGGTAGCGAATATGATGCAGAGAAAGCCGAGCAGCTGACTGAGTGTTTTCTTTCAGTTCAGTCGATCAAAATTGAAAATCCTCTGCGCGTTGTTTTGAAGCAGCGCTTTAATTCGGTGACTGGCTCATGCTGACTGAACAGGCTCACACATTGGAGTGAGCCGCACGATGACGTAAAGCTCCACATACCCGCCGATGTTTTGCTAATTTGCACATAAGATAAACTATGTTCCGGCTCAATGACGTGGCCTATTTTACAGCTTAGAAGTTCTGGGTTTTATAACTCGCAAGTGTATGTCTTTCAAATAAAAAGTATCTTGAATTTAAAAAGGGAACAAGTCTCCACATTGAGCTGCCTCATTGCTGTCTTTCGTATGTTTGATGACGAGGGAGATGCAGGAAATTGAAACTGGGAAGCTCTTTCCAGTAACCTAGGACCTGTCGCAGTTCAACACCTTTTCCATCGGGCATTGATTGAACAGAGCACATCTGTGAACATCAACATCTGGCTTCCCACAGGTTCATGGTTTGGTTTATGTCTGGACTTTGACTGGGCCATTCTGACACCTAATATGCTTTAATCTAAATCAGGGGTGTCCAAATTTTTTGACTTGTAGGCTGAAATTGTCAACTCAAAAGCACTTGAGGGGGGGCCAAATAAATGAATAAATAAAAATAAAGTAAATAACCAAAAAAAAAGAGATAATTTTAAACCATCCATATTTAGCTAATTTTAATAACTTCTAATCAGTTTTAATACACCAAAGTCTGCATTTGAGTAAAAGTCATTGGATAGCTGAGGTCCTGTTTACTAGGAAATTAACGAGAATGTAAAAAGTGTGGTTATTAAAAGACAAATGTTTTGTGTTGTACCTAACTTTTAATTGTAAGATCTGAAATTGTCTGCAATAATGTTGCCCTAGTTGCATGAGCCATCAGGGCTGGTCAGCCAAATTCTTCCTGAAATACAGTTTGGGGGCCACACAAAATCAGTACAGGGGCTGCAAACAGCCCCCAGGTCACACTTTGTACATACCTGATCTAAAGCCTTCCATTGGAGGTCTGGTGGCATGTTTAGGGTAGTAATCCTACTGGATGTGAAGCTTTACCCCAGTCTCAGGTCTTTTGCAGCCTGTAACATATTTTCATACATGGCTAATCTATATTTAGCTTTATCCATCTTCCCATAGTCTCTGTCTGGCTTCTCTATTCATCCCTGCTCTAGATGGGTATCCTCAGAGCATGATGCTGCATCCACCTTGTTTCTCCATGGGGCAGTGTGTTAAAGGTGATCTGTAGTTTGTACCTTTGTGCCACATGTAGCATTTTTTAAGTTGGCAAAAAAATATTCAGCCAACGTCTCACCCAGAGCACATCTTTCACAGGTTTGCTGTGTCACCTACATAGCTTGTAGATTTATTTTGGTCACTCATACAAGAAAGCCAGACGAAGTCCCAGTTTATAGTTTTCACGCAACAGATTCTTCAACATGAGCTGTGCATGTCTGCAACTCCCACAGAGTTAGCATGAACCTCTGGACTGCTTCTCTGGGTAATCCTCTCATCGTCTTGCTTACCCTTTCTCTACTCTTTCCACTTTTCAGGTAGATCAGAGTTTAAGATTCTATTAATCCATTCTTTTTCCTTCTTTTCATTTCGCAAACAGAAATCAAAGAAACTATTTTAAAAAGGTGCTTTTATTTCGAGCATTTCGTCCTGAATTTAAAGCGTAACGAACCACAAGCTGTGAAACACGCTGGTAAAGCAAGAGGGCAGCCCTGCCGTTGTAAACGCTGAATATATAGCAATGTTTGTTGCTAGTGGATTAATCTGCAGTGATGCGAATGCAGCTCTGGTCTGTTTGCGCTGAGCCAAAAAGTAAAGCTCTCGATTTACTTGTGGTTATAAGGTGGCAAAATGTTCAATGGACGTGGATACTTTTGTGAGGATGGTACCCTTTTATCTTTTATTGTGTTTTGTATAATCTCCGCTCCTTCCAATAAGCTCGTGTTTACAAAAATGCGTCTGGTCGCACTTGATCTGATTAACAATTACTTCACCGTCCCTCAGATGATCTATTTCCACACTCGGTGCACACCCTCATGCTCCAGTTTTCCCCGTTCTGGGACAATAAATGTTTTTCTATTTCTATTCTAATCATTGTTAAAGTCTTCCAGTGAGAAACAAGTAGGGGATCGCCTACCTTTACGGTAATGATCCTGGTGTGAGACGCTCCCTTCATTTGCAGAATGAACCCCGCTGAAGCAGAAGCAGATTTTGGAACCTGTCGAATAGCAGCTCAATAGTCTGTGTCACTGCCAAAAATCTATTGTGACTGGATTCATTTGTATAAACTCTCATTGACTGCGTTGCTTTTCCGCCTTTCTTTTTTTTTTTTTTACTCCAGTAAATGGCATCAGTCTGGTCCTGAATCTAAGTTCTTGCCAGTTAACTTGTTGCTACTCCACTAATGATTTTCTAAACATGTTGGCCGTTCCTGCTGCAGGCTGGGAAACTTTGTAATTAATCATATCGTTTCATCCATGTCTTCCTCTTCCTGTATAACTTTGCTTTTTACACGCTTCCTCGTTTTCTGAGTTGCTAATCTCTGGGTTGCAGTGCAGCAGGCTATTATTGAGACATTTAAGGTGTTTTATCTGGCTGCAGACCTGTGCCACACCCTGTCTTAACTGCTGCGCCTTACATTCGTAGCACACATTGCTCCAGCTTACTGAATTACAGCCACGGTGGTGAACTCGGCTTTCTGTGTTTTCAGCTTCTTTCTCTTTGGTTGCATGGATTGTTATGAATGAAATACAATGCTCTGAGACATTTCCTGTCTCATTGCTCACTTTCTAATGGCACCAAGACTAATTCCAAA
Source organism: Fundulus heteroclitus (assembly GCF_011125445.2). Taxonomy (NCBI): domain Eukaryota; kingdom Metazoa; phylum Chordata; class Actinopteri; order Cyprinodontiformes; family Fundulidae; genus Fundulus; species Fundulus heteroclitus. The sequence continues at coordinate 6,472,224 of NC_046371.1, read as the reverse complement.
GTTGGAATCAAACCTAACTTGACGTTTCCCGAGTGAAAATAATAGAATTTGCTTACTTTTTTCATATTAATGTGACAAGCTAAATGCATACGTAATATAATTGGGTATGCAAAGTATATTTGCATTACCGTCTGTATCGGCCGGTGTTAGTCCGACAAGTAGAACTGGGCTGCGCTACTAACAACTGATGCTTATTTCTGTCTTGTTGCTGTTTGTTAATTTTTTTTTTAGTTATTTTTTTTTGGGGGGGGGAGGGTAATGGAGGATCAAAACCGACGGTATTAAAAATAAAAGTCAAAATATATAAAAGGTCTAATAAAGAAACCAATACACTTAAAATTTACACATTATTTAAAAGAGATATAATGTTATGCTTATTAATATGTATTTGTTTAAAATATCCCATTAACTTCCTTTACCACGTTCTATCATTTAATTGGATTTCACACTTTTTGTCTTTATTTCTAACACATTATTCAAGGGCTTGATTTTAATTTTACAGTTTTTATGTTTTTTTCTTTTACTGATAATGCATTTATTTCTCTTTTTATTTCCATGGTTACTTTTTTTTTTTTTTTTTTTACATTTCCTTATGCATATCTGCCTTAATATGCAAATAAGGCTGTCTCCTTCGGTGGGTCAGCTCTTCTATTATTGGTTAATCAGAACGAAAGCGCTAGATCCGTGTTCAGATCTTTTCCCTCCATAAATTTACTCCGGCTGCTAAGCAAAGAAAGCCCAGGCATGCATAGCCAATCTGAAATTCCCAGTTCTGGGAAAAGCTTTGCTTTATCTACCAAATGACATCGCCATATCACATTCATACCTAGCGCCTGCTCAGAGAGTTGTTTTGGAATACAATAAAAGTGATCTGTCCCTCTTATAGGTAACGTTTACCTTCTTCAATATTGCGTGATCATGTCTGTGTTCCCAATGCTTTCTGCTGAGCTTACAAAAGAGGCCGCTTAGCAGCAAACTTGCAATGAACGGGTAGCATTACAAAATACACTCCCAAATCTAAATGTTTTCTATGTTAAAATAACTTTGTTGACGTAAATCTGCTGATGTCAGGTTTTTGAGGCGTTTTAATTTTTTTTGGTTTTGCCAGTTACCATTTACGACCCTCAAACGGTGGAAATTATTGTTTTTTATTTAATTTTTTTTGTCTTAACAAAGACTTTACAAATGGGGATGTTGCATCCCACGCATCGTCATCTTCACCAAACAGAGGTGGTCTTAGTCAACACTAAAACCTGCAGAGCTGCTCAACCGTTGTGGTTTCATTCAAAGTTTTAAACCAACACGTGCGTTCATCCGCATGTCTAATGTCATCAGTTAGATTAATAATGTGAGAAAGCAAAGAGTGGGCAGCCGTTCCCATTTTGCTGACGCCTTCAGAGTGACATCATAGTAAAAGGACTGGCACAGACACCTGCTGTGAACACTAAAGCCTTTGTCTGTGTGTTATTACAACGTTCCAATTACTTAGATTTTCTTTAGTCACCAAAAAAAAGAAAAGTAAATCACCTTCTTTTTTTTTTGTGTGAGCACTTTTTTTTCTTTGTGGAGGTTTTAAAAAAGCTGCACCCAGGTTGACCTAGTCAGCAAAGCTCAACCTTCAGCTTTAGTCAGTATGCCGCCTTTAGGTTTGTTGGGCTAAAAATGCTCTGACGGATAAATTTGTAAAATGTGAGAATTTATGAAGGGATGTTTGAGACTTAGTGTATAAAGAAAAAAATCATATTTATCTGTTAGCATCTCTCTGTCTTACTCTAGAGGAATTAACAATACAATGTATATCTAGTTATAATACATTTTTTTTCCCTGGGTTATTTAATTATTTGTTTTTAAAAATGTTGCAACAATTCATTTATTTACAGAAAAGATGTTATATAAATATTTACATTGTAAAATTAATGATGAACTCTTTGTAAAATGCTTTGGTTAACGATGCATTTAGGCATTTACTTCAAATTAAAAACCAGTGAAGCCATAAATTCTGGGTCTGCTGGCCAAAAAGAGAGAGTTTGATTCTCTTCTGTTTTCTTCCCCACAGGACAGTCAAAGCAACCATTCAGTGTTCAGCCATTCATCCAGTCCCACCAAGAGCGAGGCAAGCGTGTATGAGGAACAGAGGGTAAGGAGATTAACAATGCATGCAAATGTTGCACAGGAAACTGCCTCATTTTTCCTAATGCAAAACCTGTTGATGGGGGGCGGATATGCAGTCTGGAACATGGAATTTAAGTATTTTCCATGTCTGGATGAACATTTGATGGAAAATATGAGCGTTTTCTTCTTTTCTTCCTTCCTTTCTTCTTTGTTTCCTTTCTTTTCTTCCATTGTTATTCCATCCTGATGATTTTGGTTTACAGCAATATAAATATTAGTAAATGACAGAAGTGCAATTCAAGGGTTTTTATTACAAAAATGTAATATCATGGCCCATATGTTATCAGTGTCTTGTTATCAGTGTATCAACCATCCAGACCACTAAGGTCTTCTGGCTCCAGCCTACTTTGCATACCTAGAACCAGAACTAAACAAGGAGAAGCAGCATTTAGTTCCTATGCTCCACTGATCTGGAACAAACTTCCAGAAAACTGTAAAAGTGCGGAAAGCCTGAGTTCCTTTAAATCAAGATTGAAAACACATTTGTTTAGGATTGCCTTCAACTGTTAACTGAAACACCATTAGTTTTTTTCCCCCATGTTCTATTTTCTATCTACATTTTATTCCTACTTGCTTCTATTCTGTTTTATTTTTGCTATATTGTAATCATGTAAAGCACTTTGCATTGTCTTTGTACTGAATTGTGCTATATAAATAAATTTGCCTTGCCATATAATTCTGGGGAAGGCTCCTGAATTGACAGCAAGCAGTCTTTGACACCCTCCATATGAGAGTCACTGCTATAGAGGCTGGCTGCTCACACAGTGCTCTATCCAAGCATATTAATGAAAAGTTGAGTGGAAGGAAAAGGTGTGGTAGGAGAAACCCAACAAGCAGCACCTCACTCAGACATATCCAGGTCTTGAGCTACAAATGCTCCACCCTTTGTGTTAATCCACTACAGAACTGTAGACTGAAGTGTTAAAATAGGACTGGGTTGATGCTCAGACTGGGTGAAGGAGAGCCCCTGTGCCGGACGGGACATTTGCAGCTGGACACACGGTGGGAGGAAGATCGTGCGTCTGTCCATTTTGTCAGTCGAGGATATTGAAAATGTGTTAAAATTGGATTTATGATAACAGGATTTCTGCTTTTGGGAGCTGGGGGTCACATGGAGTATCGAGAAAATGTGAAAACGTCGGCAGCTGTTTCGACCCAAGTCAAGGCTGCCTGAACTATGTGAAAGAAATGGCTTCTACCAGCACTCAGATGGAAATGCTGTGTAAGCAGAACTGCATGCCAGCAGCAGTTTCTGAACTTGCTGGCAGGATGGGAACGATCTTGGAGAAATCTGGAACCTGAACCCTGGCAGAATGACCATAGTTTTGGCTGTTTGTAATCAGCAATGAGAAAAACCAGTGAGACTTTAAGGCAGTGAGAAAAACAGAAAAAGTCTGCCCGCCTAAAAATGCTATTATCCAAACTGGCTCCCCTGCAATCTTAATTTCTCCTGGATGTGATGTAAACAAGATGCTCTGTGGCATCCGTGACCTTGAACAGAGCGCACTGAACTGCCTGATAAGATTTCCATCTCCCTTTTACCTCCTCGTTTCAGTGTTCATTGAACATGAAACAGTCCCATCATAAAATCTAATAAAGCTCCTTGCATTTATAAATCAAGCGGAGCACTTTGGCAAAAGCAGTAAGGTTCCACTTGTGAAAGTAAAATCTGTTGGGCTCTTTTTTTGGCATTAAGACAACAATTCTTAATGCTACATTGCCAGACAGGAAAAACAAACATTAATGAGCGCAATTGCTGTCCAAGAATAGACTTGGCTTATTTCTTATTGTTATCAGAAACAATTAAGTCTTTCTGTATGTTTGTTAATGTATGAAAGAAGTCTAGTCGAGGGTTTATTTAGCTTATTCCTATGTCTGTTATGTTTTTCTGTTCATGTACAGCACTTTGAATCATCTTGTTACTGAAAAGTGCTATATAAATGTATCTTACCAACCAAGTATTAAGTGCATAAACTTCACATTATATGGACATACTATTCAAAAGATTCCAATTTCTTGATCAGAAACCCTTCTTTAATGATCTTAAGTAATATTTACATTTTCTGAAAGCCTGAATTTTGTTTTTTTTAGTAGCTATAAGCTGTGATCATCAAAATGATGTAGAAATATAGGGCTAACATCTATTGTTTTGTGTGCAACAAATGCTTATAAGCTTTTCCACTCTTTTCCCATCATTAAGTTACACAGTTTTTCTTCTCATCCTCTTCATTGTTATGGTAGAACATGGTAAGAAATGGTGAGAGTTTAGAATACCATTTGAATCTAAACTGGATTTCAACTCTGAAAAGAATTTCATGGCAGTCCTCCTACAAGTTGAAACTGCACCAGCAGACGCTTCATGTTAATGAGCTCAGGTGAAGACGCCACAGTCCAGCAGGACATGAGCCTGGAGCTTGAATGTAGCTTGCAAAGCACTCGGGTGATTGAAAATAGAAACTGAAACAGTGTCGGTTAAACAACGTCTGAGGTTCAGCCACTCAGAGAAGAAAGGTGAATGTGATGAGGGGGGAAAAATTAAGTTTCAATGAAGTTTGGGATTGATGTTGGACAAATATTTACATGCCACGCCCACGAAACCAAGCCGCTAACGGTTGAAATCTACCCTGGAATTACTCTGAGAGACTCAGTCAACATGGGCTGTAGTTAATCTAGTTTGATATTAATCACTGCCCAGCCTCTAATACGTGAAAGGTTATTTCAAAAGGCAATGAGCCCATAACAAAACTGTTCTCCTGAATAGTTAAATAGGTAATATGCAAATGATTAGAGTTTATACGATCAGGACTCAGAAGTCTGGGTCTGTTGAAGCGTGACCGCAGTTTTGCAGGAGATAAACTCCTGAGGAAGCTGATGGCTGATGCAGAGATAACCATGAATCCTCAGTACAGGAGCACTCTAAGGGGTGAAAGTCATGCAACAGAACCAGAGAGGTTTCTTCTCTTTTGCTGTAACAGCAGCAGCAGCCGCCGCCGTCGCGTGTGCAGCCGCGCCTTCCTTTCTCCACATTCACGCACTTAACCCCACTTTGCTCACAATCACAGGAACTCCTACTGTTTGAAGGCAAGTGTTAAAGCGGGGCGTGTCTGGCCGCTTCCCAGAAGCCTTTGCGGTAGGCGGGGGACATTCCTTTGATGTGAACCTGCAGTGTTCTTCATTTAGCTGTTGTCATAACAGGGAGGCTCTTTGATTTACGGTGACTCCGTCTCATTTGACGGGGCACGGCCTGACAGAAGTCTGGGCCGCGTTCACATGAACAAAGCAGGAGTAATTATCACCGCTGTGTCAGTTTGGTCCCGCTGTCTAGCTGCAGAAGATGGGATGTTTGATAAGAAAAAGCATGTTTTCCACCAAACTCTGTTGAGTTTTACCTGATTGTTTCCTTCAGCAGAAAAAGCAACTGACGGTGCAGCTTTAGCCGTGCTCATAATGTTCTCCTGTAGACTTATCATGTCGATAAGGTGAAAATTCACCTATTGATCTAACAGGTCACCTATTGGTGCAGCGATTTGGCTGGATATCGCAAAAAAATGAATAACTTGCAGATCACAACAGTTTTTAAAGTTTTTATCTTATTTATAAATGCATTAAAAAAAGAATTGCTGTGAAACTTTTGCTTCTCTTTTTACCTGATTGACAAAAAAACTAACAACTTAACGTTATGTAAGTGGGAACACTTAGAGGTGTTAGGGTTAGGGTCCACTTAAAGTGGAAATGTTCTTGAAGTTTTCCCTAGTTTAGTTTCTATACACAGCTGACTGACAGCTCGTAAGGGTATTCTGCCTGAGGTCTGAAAGTTGAAACCCGGTACTGCGTCTGAAATTAGAAACCGATCCTAACCTGGTCAGAAAAAGTGTAATTTGGATAAACTCTTGCGCAGGAATTTAACATTTTCCTTTTCATCATGAGCAGACTGTGCCCATCGTTTAGAGTTTACCTGTCTGCATTATGTTTTGTTCTCATAAGCTAAAACTTCAGAAAATGATTGGGACTGTCAGGCCTCAGGCTTTTGTCCCCTAATTACATTCCTTCTACCTACCAATAGAGAAGTATTTTGATTAGTTTTGGGTGGTGACAAATGTAAAGAAACCTGTTGCAGTGAAGCAGCCACACCTCTCGGTGGTTTCTAAAGAAACAGTAACGGGGCCAATTTGTCAAACCGGTCTTGATTTTTTTTGTGTTTTTAATTTCTTTTTTAGCTTTTCACAGTACTGTCATTAAAAACTTCAGAAGTCATTTTTTTTAGGTTGCTGTTGCTGCTGGTTTTACCGGAGAATATGGAAGTACCTCGACGCCCAGCTTGTGTTTTGTAATAAAAAGAAAGCGGCTGGTGGGTTTGGAGGCAGTGAAACGTGTGTTTGTGTATAGAATGAGTAAAAGAAAGGATCAGCGCTGATGGATTCCAGTTAGAGCAGAGGTGTTGTCGGGGAGGACCTGAGCTGTTTCATCACTGATGGTGTGTAAGAACAACGGTGGTTCTTAGTCACACTTTACAAACACAGACGGACAACCAACAAAGTGATCTACTGCTGGGGTTGGGTTAGTTTTGTTCAGGTCTGTGACTTATTTGGGTGCTATGTCAAAGCGTGAATCAACTAACAGAAAATAGAAATCGAGAAACAGAAGTTTACAGAACTTTAATGGAGTGAGGAATGAATGAATGAAATGTGTTGCCTTGCAGGCAAAAGGTCCTGGGTTCCTGGAGTTTGCACGTTTTCCACTCATATGTTGGTTTTCTTTGGGTACTCTGGCTTCCTTCGGAGTCCAGAAACATCCCTGTTAGGTTAATTGGTTTCACTAGAGCCCCCCCCCACCCCCATGTATGAGCTAGGCCCCTGACGGGTCGCAACTGTCAGGGGTCTAGCCTGTCTCTCTCCCAATGTCCACTGGTGATGGGTAACGGCCCGTACAACCAAGCAGGTGTAGACAAAGGATAAATATGGTGGGTTTAAAAAGTTTGCATACCCTGATAAATAGTTTAAAAGCTATTACCCATCTTTAATGCAAGATAATTCAGCACAATTAACTTGGAAGAAATCTGAGGGAGGGAAATGTATTAAAGTGTTGCATAAGTGAGCATAACTTTTACATTTGATTCAGTTTTAGCATTCGGTTTTCTTTGATTGGAGGCTATCAGATTCCTACATGATGACCTGGTAAAATTTGCACTCTTGACCTTCCAAAAGTTCTCTATATTGTGACGACATCTCTTGTCCAAAGCCGTCCTCCTGTGAATCAGATTTCCTTCTGGACTTTTGCCAAGCCCTAATTTGATTCAAGTGAAACCATTCTGTTGTCGGTTTGGATGTATAGTGCTGTGAAAAACGATGTGTCCCCCTATAAAAGTTTTTATAATTCTACTCTGTAGTCAAATGCTGTATAAATGGTTTGTAAATGGTGATTTATATTTATGAAATTCAGCCACAATGAAGAGTTTTTAAGCATGAACGGTCTGTTTTTAGGCCATACAACAGCATCTCTATTGCGTTTACATCCAGATTAAGACAAGGCCACTTGAAAATGTTTTTTTTTTCTCCTAAGCCTGTCAGCGTTGGACTTGCTGCAATATGTGTCAGGTAATTATTGAAGTCCAATGGATTTAGCCTCTATCCTTGTAATATTTCTGGTCTGTGTGGCCAGTTCTAGGAACAACAATCACAGCTTTAGACCGGCATCTGCAGAACGGTTTGGTGCAGTAGGACTAGGTTGTCATCATAGTGCAAATGAAGCCTTATTTCATAGTATCTGAGAGCAATGAAAAGTCTTTCCACTAAACATATGCCTGAAACACAATGATGAGAGTTATTTAAGTAAAGGTGTGGTGAAGCCAGAAGGATACTCTAAGTTTTCCAAAAGGCTGCCAGACATGAGATGCAATTTCCGAAGGATAAAACTAGTAAATGAAGCGTAATTTGACTCTAATGAATCACATTTCTTTTGTAAGTAAATAATAGCTGACTGTGATTTTTTTTTTTAGTAACCATGACATGAAATGGTTTCACTCCTCCCATAGACAAGCACCTCCTCAAAAATCAAGTTGTGACTTACATTCCCTGAGCCGATTGCGCAGCTGAAACTGTGACAGATTGAGGTTACAGGCTAATCAGTTTGTACTGTTAACTTGGCCTGCAGTTATTCGCTGCCATCAGGTTGGTGCATGCCAGCGACACACCTGCATGAGTTATGTCTTTTATGAAGGGCTTGATTCTGGACTCTGGAGCAGTAAAATGTGGACCTTATGCAGTAAAAGACTACTATTGTTGAAGAAGACTCAGCTTTAGGGTGGATATAGATTAAAAACAAGTCAGTGCAGATGCACACTTAAAAAAAAAAAAAAGTTCCCTTGCTTAAGCACAATAATGCAGGCCCTTATTTGGCTTTTGGGCTGCTCTTCTCTTGTTTGGTCTTGTATTTTAAATCCACTCAACCCTTTTGCTTTCTTTTCTTAAAGGCCTAAATGAACACTCTGCCAAGCTGTGACATTATTAGACAGTTGTTTTTAGATGATTTTATGTCTCAGGAGCTTGTTCTCACGAGAACTTGCAGCACAACTATGTTAGCAAAGTAAACATTAACGCTTGTACATGTGGGTTTTGACTGTTGCTTATTAGTCAGCAGATAGAATCTCACAATCCGTATCCACCTTTACTTTTTTTTCCCCCACACAACAAACACTGTCAACTAGATTGTATTTCTAGATAAGGTGATTTGTACAATTTGTAAATGTTTTTTTTACCCTATGTGGTCAGAGCAGCCAAGTTGAAAGGCACATATACCCAGAGACCGTAAGAATACCTACTTTTTACAAAATAAAGACATTCTTTGACCTAAAAAGGCATCTAATCACATGGTTCATGCACAAAATTAGACCAGTTCAACACAAGATTGACTGTTTAGACCATTTCCTCTGTTTGACAGAACCTTCCTATAGCAAAGTTGAAAATAGCTGCCTCAGTTTTTATAGATACTTGAAACTCTTTAATAAGAAGTTAGAATTAGTATTATATATTTTAATCTATTTAGAAAAAAGTAAATTTGGTCTTAGATCAAAACATTTCGCCGTACTAAGAGCCATTGAAGGAAAAATAACTGCTGTTGACAATGAAAAAAAGTCACTATGGGATTGTGGGGTTGACATAAAAAAGCTTTCGATACAATAAACCTTAATTTGATTATTAAACACTTAAACTTTATGGCATTAGGGGAGTTCTACACTGGGTCAAAAGATATTTGGCAAACAGACAACAGTGTGTGGTGCTGGGCATTATTTGTGGGGTTCATCAGGGGTCAGTGCTCGGTCCCAAATTGCTTCTTTGGTATGTCTGGTCTTGACCAGATATTCACATTGTATGTAAATTATATACGCAAAATGTGGGAAATAAGGAAACTGGTATTATTTTGCCAATGACACAAACATTTCCTGTGATGGAGATGATGTAGGAAAATTGCCAGATGGTGCAACTGAAGAAAGAAGAGATCTAAAAATTGGCTTTGAGTTTCCAGACCTGGAGAAGCGCTACTTTAGATTGTTGTTTCTCTTCTATAGCCAAAAAGAGCCTTTTTTTATTTTCTAAGGTAACTGCTGATCAGTGATTGGTCGCTGCCCTACATATAGTGGGAACTCACCTGCAGGCAGGTAATGCAGCTTTAGCAGTGTGTAAATGTTTTTCAGGAACACCATGTGCCATCTGTCTGTCAGTGTTTAAGGGGGATCAGTTTAAAGCTGTCACACTTCGTTTAAATACTTCTGCTGACAGTCGCTTTAATTTAAGAGCAACGGCCGCTGACTGATGGTTGCTTCTCTTTGAGCTTCTCTGTTACAGTGAGAAGTACCCTGCAGTGATTTCACTCAAAATTATACGATTCCAGGATTGTCTGGTAATCTGAAACCTGCTCTGCTCTTTTTTTTTTATTCCTCTGGAGAATATGCGCAGCATTCACACTAGATTAGAAAATACAATACCATACCATACTACTTTATATCTAATGCACTTAAAAAAAAAACAAAAAAAAAAAAACATGGCAGCTGCCAAAGTGCAACAGAAAAATGTATAAGCGAACAGCAATAAATAACTGAGGTAATACATAGAGATATAGAATAAAAAAAAGTATTTGTAAAGGCTCACCCGATTATAAGGCACTAAATATTCTTCCAAAGTGTGTAATATCACTCCACCATTTCATGTACACAGCTCTCTCCTGGGAGGGAGAGCTATCAGTCTCTGCTGGGATGTCAGGGTAGTTGGACCTGCCCTGTTTCTAACATAAAGCCTCAATAAACGTAACTTTTATATTGAGTTAACTTACTAGGTTTATTGTTGTTGGCGTGTACCCACATACTTGGGTGTATTGTGCGTATACTGTGAGCTTGGTGGACTCCGCTCTGACTCTCTGCGGACGTTTTACTCTTCACAGTCCAGTGTACTGTTGGCTACATTTCTTGTTGGAAATTCCTACAATTCCCAGACTTTCTGCCAGTGGGACGAAGCGGCGGAACGGATGGTAAAATGTGTGATTAGCAAAGACTCCTTGCTGCTGAGAAGTCGTAAAAAACTGAGCTGTGCACGTACGTGTACGCGCGAACCTCTGTGGAGTGAACTACGTCCGAGAATGTGGGGGTCTTTACATGAATGCACTTCTGGTTTTAACATTACAGTCAGGCAGTCTTGTAGACAGCTAAGGGGTCCTCAGGTAGTGACACAGCGTAACGTAATGCTCCGAATTTCCATTGAGCGCAGAGGCTTTGTTGCTAACCAATGTAGCACTTACACATTTTAACAGATTTTTGAGTACATTGTATCACATAGAATCGGTCAGTAAGCACAACAGTAATCATAAGGCGCACCATAAATTTTTGAGAAAATTTAAGGATTTTAAGTGCACCTTATAGTCCGAAAAATACGGTAATTAAACTGTGAATGAAATACAGGTTATGGACAGATATGCGTATAAATTGTAGTTTGTCTACATTTTTTTTCTTATTGTATTCTATATGCTTGCTATTTGTTACACTGACAATATTTTTTTATATGTATGTTTTAAATAAGGACCCCAGAAAGACTAGCTGGCTGTAAAGCTGAGCTAATAGCTAAAACATAGGTGCCAACTCACTTAAGGTTAAAAGCCACAGAGGAAAAACGTTTTTAACGAGTTTTAAAAAGGATGCTAAAACTGGAGCTAGGGGCTTTTATTTGAAAATCATGCAGCTGTGGATGTACATGGGAGGCCTGACTAACTCCAATCAAGATAGATTTGCAACAATCCAGGCTTGTTGCATGGACCTCTGTTTTTAGGAGGTATCGAGAAAGGAGGGGCTTCATTTTCAACAGTAGTCTCAACTGAAAAAAAACAGAATTAACCACAGTGCTGACATGTGAGTCAAGTTTTTGGCTGGAGTCCAGTTTTACACGAACATTACTAATGCTAGGTTTTTACCTTTTACGACCAAAGAGCAAACATCAATGTAAGGGATACAGATGGAGCCACTGGTTTTATTTCTATAAGACTGTGAAGAAAGGCCTCGCTTTGTGGTGAGGAAGGGAACATGGAACATTGTTTTTATAATGTTTACAGTCAGGAAATAAATATTTGTGGCATTTTAATTTGTTGTTGAGCCAGCAATGAATCACTGTTTTAAATGTACTGTTCTGCTTCAGTTAGAGTGACTTAATGACTTTTACAGCTTATCTTTAAACAGTCACTTTTCTCTAATTAATGCAATAGTTAAAAGCTTGCAAGACATAATGGTCTTTGCAGAATTAACAGCTTTGCACTCTAAACAAGCAGCATTGGTGCTCCTTTTTGTTGTTGCACCGCATCCCTTTGCAGCTGCATTGTGTGTAAACTGGTTGCTTAATCCTATTCTGCAGACAGATAATCGTGCAGATCGGTGACACTCAAAGCAGTGACCCATCTAGATTTGTTTGATCCCTCAAATTCTGGCTCCTGATCTGCTGCCCCACCCCTGAAGCTAATGGGGTAATTATTTCTTTGGTGATAGTGTAATTAATTTTATCTGCTAATACTATCTTTTTAACTTGGCTTTCCAATCTCGGCTAACTGTTTTTTTTGATCATGGAAAAGTCAGCAGATAATTATTTTCTTTACAGTTGGTGCATTAAGAAGCGATTCATCACCGAGGTTTTGCTTGGTTGACAGTGGAGAGCGACACAATTTGAGCGATGCTGAAGTTGGCTCGGAGCCTTTGGAACTGGATCCATCTTAACTGTGCAAAAATTGCAACATGTTTATGTTTTTAATTCCTCTGCTGGATCATGATGATGGTTATTGTCGTTGTGACATGCAATGAAAGTTGTCCTCTCGGATTTAACTCATCCTTTTTTTAGGGAGCAGTGGACTGCCCCTGTGTGGCACCCAGGGAGTATTCTGGGGTGTCATGCTCAGGATTTAGAGTGGCATTCTTAAAGGCATACTATGCAACCGGGGTTGATTTTCCAGCGAGGCTCCCCCCAGAGGGCGAAAGTAAAAGTGCACTGTCGTAAAGATGCTCAGCTGTTCTGGTTTCTACGTCAAGCCAGGCGCGGTTGTTTTGAGCTTAGCAGACAGGCGAACGCAAGGAAAAGTCGAATAAACAGCAGTACAAACAATGACTAACACAGTGAAAGTATGAACATCAGGGTTTCCCGCAGCGCTATCTTGGCGAGGCGGCCGCCTCGCCAACATTCAAAAAAAATAAAATAAATAAATAACAAAAACTCGATATGCTTGCATGTTTATCTGACGTTAACACGCGGTTCTTTGTTGTTGCTTTCGCGTGTGCATATAGTGAATGGCAGGGCAAAAACACATGGAGTTCTCGCCGTAAAGCAAGACCGACTCTCGCGGTCTTGCACAAGACTTCTGACCCTGTGAGTGCGGGCCGAGGGCTCCTGCAATTACAAATGCGGTATTTCCCCCACAGACCACCAGGGCGGCCGAGAAAACCTTTGTTCGACCTGAAATGACTCATTTAATCATCCAAAACGGTATGGAACACATTAATTAACTGAAAAATGTTGCATAGTATGCCTTTAAAGCAGGTCCGGCGACCTGATCCGTACCAGAGCTGGACGGAGCGTTGCGTGGTGCAGCACTGCGCATCTCGAAGGGGAAGCTCAGACTATGTCGCTGTCCATCAAGCTAAATAACAGCTAGTGTTAGCTTTTGTTTACTGCTACACTGTTGTAGCTCCAGGAGCTTTACTGACCCTTTTATGTTGCTCTCAAACATCTGTGCTGCACTGTTAGCTTAGCATGTAGCGCCGTTCCAGATTTAGTTTTTTCTTGTCTGTTTGCCTGAGAAGGTTTACCCGACCATCTTGTCCATAAAGAAAGGTTGCATGTTTTCTTCTGGCTGTTCACCAGTAAAGCCAGGGCTGGAAAATAACAAGGACATACTGTATTTTTTTAAAACGCAGACCGAAATCCAATCAATTGAAGGTTTTGTAAAGCTTTTATCTGCCGACACCAGTTTTAGCAGATTAGAATTTATCTCCAAGATTTCCATCCATCCATCATCTTGATCTTATCCAAGTTCAGGTTGTGGGACAACAGCTCCAAGAGGGAAACCAAGACATCCTTATCCCAAATGACATCCTCCAGCTCATACTGGGGGATCTCAAGGCATTCCAAGACCAGACTAGATAGATTAGTCCCTCCAGCAAGTTATGGACCTTCCCCAGAGTCTCCTCCCAGTGTGACATGCCCAGAAAACACCCAGGAGGTTTTATGAGATGCCCAAACCACCGTAACTGACTCGCATCGATGCAGAGACATAAAGATGGGATGAGGAGCTATGTTAGCTCCCCCCCAGATAACATAGCTCCTCACCCTTGGGAAGATGCTCTTTTCGGCTGCTTGTATCCTGGATCTTGTCTTTTGGGTCACGATGCATTCGTCACGACCATAGGTGAGGGTGGGAATGTTGACGGACCAGTAAACAGAGAGCTTTTTTCACTACAACAGACCGGTGAAGCACCCCCCATTATTTCAGACAACTCCCCAATGCGTCTGTCCATCCTCCACTCCATCCTACCATCACTCTTGAACAAGACTCTAAGATACCTAAACTTGCTTGAGGCAGAGGAGTTTACAGATCATCAACTGGAAATGCAAAATATTTATACTTCATAAATTAAAACTTTCTCACTTCTTGTCAATTTTTAGCACACTTGAAAATGCAATATGCCTCACATCACATGATATTCAATTTAAAAATAAGTTTCAAAAAAGTATTGGCCCTAAGTGCCCTTTTCTGTTAAAGTTGCTCATTAATTATCGCTGTCGTGATCAGAAGAGTCGTCAAACTGTGTGTGTATGTGTGTAATGGAGACTGAGCAGCCTGTGTTACACAGCTCTGCAGTGAAACTGGATTTTACTCTTCAGAATTAAAATCTGAAGAGTTATTACTAAAGTGTCAAGAATTATTACTTGACACTTTAAACTTTCCCATGCATCTCGTGGGTAAGGAGCTCAACTGGCTCAGTTGTTGTGCTTAGCGAGGTTAGCCTAGCATCTGTCTGTGAGGAGTACTTAGACCGTTCACTAAACTTTAAGATGTCCAAAATACTGCAAGGATTTCCTAATGAACGTGTCCCATAACACACAAACTTGATTCTTCAAAAAATGGTTAAACAGCCCAAGTTTGGTGAAAATGTTCAGTTCAGTTCAAAAGTAGCCACCTTACTGTGCTGTCGAGGTTGCCATCGTAGAAAATGGTTTCCTTTCTAGACTCTTCTTGCACCATGGGACTTTCCTCTGACTGCATTTAATGCCATGGCAAATATTTGGTTCTTTTCCCTCAGTAATAAGTTCCTACTCTAGCAAAAAATCCAGATATGAAGCCGGATGCAGTTTGGAAAGCTTTCAGTTTAAAACAAAGCCTTTGAGGAGCAATAAATCTGAAACTATGCTGTATAAAATTAGAGTTTGACTGAATAAATGTTTTAAAAATGAGCTATTCAAGTCAAAAGGTCACATCTGTTGCTCAGATGACTGCATAGCTTCTCCATGCAGCTGCTCGGATGCAGGCTGCATGCCTGAGGCAGCAGCATGCAGTCACACCTGTGTAATTCCTGGAAAGATGGGTTTTACAGCACAGACAAGCCCACCTGCTGATGGGTGACTTTAACTTTTTCTGACCTCCAAAAAGGTTTTATCAAAACTTCAGTTTTTATTTTCCTTTTATTTGTGCTTAGTCTTCATCTTATTTCTATTGTATTTTGACAGAAAAACGGTTAAAGCTAGAGCAGGTAGAAATGTCTCTATGTTAAACTATAGCAACATGTAGAAAAAAAGTGAATTTGATGTAACAAAAAGCGTGGAGGAACACATTAGAGCACCGTAACTGAAACAGTCTCTTTGAGCAGGAGATATTTTACAGTACTCCGGCACAAAGCAGCTCACAGGGACTCGAACAAAGAGCTTGTGTGGAAAGACGACTCCTCTTCTCTTGAATAACAACCTCTAGTGTTACTTGGTCACACAAAGTCCTGGGAGTCAGAATCACACCCCACGGCCCCCGTTCCACAGACTGAGGAAAAAGAGTCTGAGTTTTTTTTTTTTTCATGATCTGGAAAGAAAAAAAAATATATTGAAATGATTTTTGAGGAAGCGACTATTGATATTTTACATGGATATTGGCTACTTATGGAATCCATTAAAGGGTTAGGGCATGTTCATTAAATCATATGTTGAAGAAAAAAGGATGAATTGTCTTCGCGTTTAGTATGAATTCTTGCTTAGTCGGTATAAAACGTCCTCTGGGGGAAAAAAAAGTCTTTGACCCCAAAAAGCCGAGTTCAAAATTACTGCAAAATATTGAAATTGATCAAAGACTTCCCACAAAACTAACTCTAAAATGGAACCAAAACCCAACCCATGTCTGCTGGAATAGTTATCGTAGAAAAATAAATTAATCATTGGTCAGGTACACCTTCTCTTTTAAAACATCTCTTCACTTTGAATCACTGAACTGGTGAAAAACGGAGGAATCAGCAAATATTTCTGTAAAATTACTGTTTCCAGCAGCAGGACTTCCTGTAAATATCCAACATGCACTATTCTTCACCCCGACCACATGGGCACACTTATATTTCTAAAGCTTCTACCTGTTGATAACATTAGAATCTGATGGATGGATCTGCCTGTTGAGATGTGTTTAAAATGTGTTTATTCCTATCACAGCATAAACAGTCACACTTTGACCCATGTTGACTTGCACTGTATAAGCTAATGTGTTGTGAAAAGCTTGAATGAGTCCCAAGCTGCCTTTTTATTTATTTATTTTTTTATTATTTATTTATTTATTTTAGGTTTTTGACTCGTCGGTGTGGCATATTTGGAATAGAATTTAATTATTTACATCTGAAAAAAGGAGAATTGTAAAATCTGCTTGCGGAATAATAGATTAATCTTATTCTGTTGGAAAACTTGTCCATCTCAATTTAACACTGCCATGATTGTGAGGAAAATGCATTTGTGGGTTGAGCAGCAGCATAAATTGGGGGGGTTCATGGCCGAGTGGTTAGAGCAGCGCGCTTGCACTCAGAGAAGGATGCAAGTACCCGGTTCGATCCCCAGTGCCGGCACTCTGGGTCCCTGAGCAAGACCCTTAACCCCAGATTGCTCCCCGGGCGCCGCAAATGGCAGCCCACCGCTCCCCTGGGTTAAGATGCAGAAGTGAATTTCTCCATTGTGAGATCAATAAAGTACAATTATTATTTATTTAAATCTGTGGGTTGTGATCATCGACGACCTGCCCAGGCCTCTCATCCGGTGACCAACAGCCAATTCTGCTGTTGACTCTTGTCTGCTGCTGGTTATCGGACTACATGATTAAAGTTAGGAGACACTGGCAATTCCGATTCAGATTGTCAGGAGTGTGTGGTTCATCTGTGTGCAGTCTGTACGGCTGCTCCTTCTGGACATGCTGGTCACCAGCTTGGTCACACAGCGCTGTGGGACAGCGTCACATTCTGCAACCAGCGCTTGTTGCAAGTCAACCCAGTGTTGTCCTTGTCACTCAGGCAAAAACTGAATTCCCAAGCAAAATAACTTGTGTTCAGTGGAGCTGAGGTTAGGTTAGGATTATGAGCAGGCCATTTAAACTTCTCCGCTCCTCGATTTAGGACGTAGTCTCTGATAAACGCGGTACAATCTGGAAATTATGAACGTTTTCATTTCAGAGTTTTTGTTTTTGAAGTTATTGACCTTTTTAAAGTTGGAATAAACGTAAAAGACACAAACGTACACTGTGTATTGTCAGAGTTGACACCTACTGGTTTGTCTGGTTGGGTAACAAGCGCTCACCCTAGAGCTGTTTTGTGTGCAGAATGGTTTGTGTCCCTTAATGATTCCACTCTCCTTTTTTCTCTGAGTGTGACAGGCATGTCAGTGTGACAGGTACCCACCTCTGTGTACACTGCTCATCCATTTAAACAGGCTTTGTTATTTTTTTATTTGTTTTTTACAACTCTGCCGTTTTTTGTTTTCTTCAAAGGCACGACAGAGGCATTCGTTTTTAAATCTGTGACCTTTGAGCTCTGCTGGATTGTAAACCAGCCTGCGGCTTTCATACCACGTTCCCTGCAGCCAGCCAGAGTCAAGACTTCTTAAGCTGGCGAATACCAAAGCTGTGTGTCACCGGAGTTACCCCGTTGGTGCCAAGCACTTGTTCAAACACTTGGACTAGATTCTGTTTTGATAGCTTGATAGAGATACCTTCCCGGGTGTGGAACTTTCTGTGTGTTTTAATATCTTTTAAATATGGGCAATTATTTACATTAAACTCTAATGAAAACTTGTGATGTGGTTTTTGGTTTGCACCATGAACGGGCAATTGAGTAAACTTTTAAAGGTAACCATGAGGTTAAAGCTTAACTGCATATTTGTTGGTAATATGCAAATCTTTCACCATGATTGTTTTGAAAGCATCTGGTGTGCTCTGATTGGATGGCCAGAGCCAGGCGGGGAGTGCCAACGACCGTGTTTTTGTTTGAATGTTGTTGTAGGACACGGGAATTCAAAAGGTGGGAACGCTTCTTACAAGTGTGCCGCCTCATCGAGTCTCCCATAGTTAGGATTAATAGCGGGGAAGAACTGCTGTTTAAAATGAAGGAATGAGGTTTGCCACTGGTCCTACTTTTTTTTTTTTTTATCTTTTGCATTAACAGCTATTTAATTATAAATGTAGAACAGAGAAATGCAAAAAAAAACAAATAATAAGTACTCAATGGAAAGTCCTCCAGTTCATCACAATAAGTATCTACTGAATAGCTGCCATCTTGGCATCATAATTTGACTTTGGATGTTGTCTCTAGACCAGGTTGGTCACCAACCTTCTTGAAACTGAGCGTAATCCATTGCTGTTGTTATACGAAGGGCTACCAGTACTGACATTTAAACTAGAAGAGTCAGAGTTCACCTTAACTTTATGAAAATGGACACATTTTTCATGTATGTTTATAGATATTGTTGTTTTTAAATCTATATAAATGCAGGTGTGAATTAACAGAAAGAGGAACAGAATAACATAAAGTTTGGGAGTGTTGACCTTTAAAGGATTGTGTTTTTTTTTTAAATCTTTTCCTTTTTTTAAAAACAGGCTCATGGGCACTTGTGGTCCTCAGGGGCTACTTGGTGCCCCCTGACCTAAGCTTATCTACTTCAAAGAGCCACTGTTCTGCAGTTCACCCTGCAGTTTTCTTTTTTTATAGGATTCAGATCCCAGGGACTGACACAGCAAAGAACATTGTTGATTTGTGAACCACTTGTGTTGATTTGGCCTTGTGTTTCAGCTCCACTGTCATGGTGTTTTCAGGAAAAGAAATTAGATCTTGACATGGCTGTTCTTCTATACTTATTAAATGCACTCAAATTAAAGTTTAGGTTTATGTGTGAGATTAGCTGCAACAATAGACGATTGTGTTTTAAGGCTTTTAGATGATGTATAGCTGAGAGACGGCTTGTTTGTCTTCAGTGTTGAAACAAAACATGTAATCACTCGGGTATTTTAGCCACCTGGCTGAGTGGGTTGTTCCTGACTTGTGTGGAAAATCCTAGACTGTTGTTATTTTTGTCCTGTCTTAACCATGAACGATGCAAACAGTGCACAACGTGACTCTTTAAAAACCCAGCACCGCTGCAGTTTATCTCCCAAACTCTGGATTTCCAGTTTAGCAGCAACTGATTTTCTAGCTGAATAAATAAATGAGTATTTCCCTTTATGGTCCCACAGAGGGAGAAATTATATCTGCGTTTAACCCACCCTTTTATGGCAGGGGCTCTCAAACCTTTCTGGCCAGGGACCCCTTAGCAGCGGTAAAATTTTTCCAAGAACCCCTTTAGATTCCTAATGCTGGTAGTATTTTTAAATAGTTTTTTGTGCTGTTAAATACATCAGGAATTAGGTATGTTTTTAAAAATATATATAAATACACCTAATAATAGAGATTTGGTGGAGATAAGATCCTCATTCTGTATGTAATTTTAGCTGATTTGGCTTTTACCTTACTTGATGAAGTGGTTAAATATTTGTGTTACTTAGCTCAACCAGACGCATCCTCAGCAGTGACTCCTCAGGCCCGACAATATGCGTTTCACGGACCCCCAACACGTGGTTCGCGGACCCCCGGGGGTCTGGTAACCCCAGTTTGAGGGCCGCTGCCTTAGGGAGCAATGTGCGGCCAACACTGTGAGTTTTGAACCATCAACCTTTGCAGCCTCTCCTGTATGCGAATACTCGGCTCCCTAACCCCTAGGCCACCACTCCCATTTTGCTGCAATGAGATGCATTCATCTGCAATAAATTCATCTGTACAAGGCTGATATTAGCAAGTTTATCTACATTGAAAAGATGCCTTGGTGTTCAGCGGGAGCCTGTCTTGGTATTTGCTCACTGCTGGGCTCAGTGGTGTGTAAAATTCCTCTTCCGACAGGTCATCTTCCACCGAGCTCCTGTGGAATCCTGTTGAACCAATTCGGCCAGTTTGGATGTTTAGTAAGGCCCGACAATTCATCGTAAAATGAATTCAAAAAGTGTAACGTTTGTTGCATGAAGTAGATCCAGTATTTGGAAACTTAGACGAATAGTGTCTGTGCCTTTCTTCATGCCTCAGACCATGATCTTTGTCATTTAGCCAGACTAGCCTGTTTATTGCTCCCCCCTTCTGGTTCGCTTGCAGTAAACCTTTGTTAGATCCACCTCCATGCATCTTGCAGGTTTAGCTCCCTGTTGATTGTTTTCCTCAGAGTTATTTTGTATTTCCCATATTGTTTAATGGCTACCTGAGGATGCTCTTTAGTTTCTCTGTAGCTCTCTGTCTTACAGCATTTCTGTGACGAAACCTCTGACTAAAGATGCTCTGTTGTTTTATAATAGTCTGATGACAAACTTAAATCAGACTTATGAGTTAAAGCTGAAGAAAAATTAAGAGACTCAAGCTCTTTTTAACTCTTATTCTCCTTCTTTTTCTGTCCATTTTCTGTCCGATTTCTATCCAAATAACGGCGGTTAGAGAAACTGCATCACCGATACACTACTTGACATTAGGCTCTTAAACTTGACCGCATTAAACTGACGGCTTTAAAAACAAATGGAAATCATGATCAAAAATGATTTTTTTTCTTGTTTCTTAAATAAAAATGTCTACCTTTTTATTTTCAACCCCCACCCTTGTAGTCTCACTCTAATATTCCCCCAATGGTTAGCAGCCCTGGTTAGTGAGGGGCTTTTAGGCAATTCAAGCTTTATTATTTTAGATAAAGACATACCGAGAGACCAAAATGTCAAATTCCATCCAAATTAATCCAAGTGTCTTTCATTTATCTTTAAAAACAAATTAATTAATTAAATTAATTAAAACTAACAATGAAAAAACAAAAAAAAATTTGTTTTGTTTTGCAGTTTGTTAAAAAATACATGGAGAGCAGTTCCTTCTTTTAATTTCTCATTTTCCTTTCAAATAAAAACTTGGAACAGATACAAAACCGATAACGAGTGTATAAATAAATTTTTTCCCCATTTTGTTTTGGGCTATTAGGTGACCCAGAAGTAGTTTTATGAATTTAGGACAGATACAGAAGGGTTGCTGTTTTGAAGTCTTTTTTTTTTTTTGTCACATGGTTTGCGCTGCTGCTGGTGTGCCAAAAACTGCATGCCTCCCGAGATTTGCATTCTCTGTCGTAGGAAGGTCTAAAAGTGACATAACGCTTTATATATTGTTCTGCTGGTGGAAAAGTGGGGAATGTAAGCAATAATTTCAAACCACGGCGCATAAAAAAAAAACATAATTCCGTGAATTAATCTAGACCGTCACTACCAGTCGTAACTGGTGCTTCCTACAGAACCTTCTTGCTGACATTTTTAAACAATTTGACACACCCAGTTGCAGCAACGTAGCTGATATTTCCGTGTGTGTTTTCTACTTTTTTTTTTTTTTTTTTTTTACTTGTTTTTCTCTCCTGTACACAAATCTGGCAACATGGTTTTATTGTATACCCTAACGTTGGTTAACTGACTCTTATCTGTCCAAAAACACAGGGAAAAAAAAAAAGATCATTATTCAGGACTTTTAAAATTCACTCCAAGTGCATCACAAGTTGTTGAAAGAATCTTAAGAGTTATAAAAACCACCAGTTTAGAAAGTCACAGTCTGTGTTTTCACAAAGTCATTGTGCTTTTAGTGGGAAGGGCTTCCAGCTATGAGCTCAGCTCATGCAGCATTAGATAAGCTGACCGTTTGGCTCAGCTCTGTTGCTACATGTTAAACAGGAGCTGGAGCCTGTTTTGCTCTTGTTTCAGTTGTCATTAGGAATGTAGGCTGTGGCCATTGGCTGGACTCAGGGTTACGCCATAAAACGCTGACATTTATATTTACATGGAAGCATCGGCTGCTATTTATTTTTGTGCAATTTGGGTTCTTTTCATTCCACTTAAGTTACTTCCCGTGTATTTTGCTTCCAGTTTTACTTTGCTAGTTTTGGAAAAGCCCTTTACAATTACATCATGACAGTGCCTCTGTTTACAAGCCAAGTCCATGAATCACTAGAAAACTTAGAGGATGCCATTTTTTTTTTTTTTTTTTTTTTTTTTTTTTTTTTTACAGAAGCTGGTCTGGATCTGTACCAGTCTTACAGATTTTGTTTTTCAGTCTCCCCCAGCAACCATTTTCTTCTTGGCTTATCTTCCAGAGATATTTCTCCGCCTGCTCTGACTTTCACTGAGTAACTTCTTTGCAAGAACTAAATTAGTATGCCCAGAGCTTTGACCTCAACCTCTGAAATGCAGCAGCTTGGGGGATGACCAGGAATGCAGACTGCTAGTTGTGACTACAGATTAGTGGCTGCTTAGTGTTGCTCCAGTAAAAACGTAGAAGCAATGTCTGCAGCTGGACTCTGACTGTCGTGGGCAGTCCAGAAGAGCAGGTATGAATGAAGCAACTTAAATATGGGGTTTGGGTTTTACATTTCCAGTCCCAAGTTTACACACAGCCATCATTGTCATAAATGCATAATAGTTTGTTCTTTTAATTACGCATTTGAACTGTTCTTTTACTTTGCCAAAGTTTTATACTACATGCAGGCTCGAACATAAACTCAGCTGTAATATGTGGTCAGAAGTACCTTAGCAAGTTGCAGAGAAACATACTTCTTTGTTTTATTATTTAGTCATTAATAAGGTCCTGGTATAATTCTGGAGGCATATTTGACCTCTCTACCTGGCAGAACTGGTAGGCTTCATTTAAATTGGATAGTTTTCCTGAAAGTAAAGGGCTTTTAAGCATTGTCCATACATTTATAATACACCTGAGGTCAGTGTGTGTTTTAATGGGTGTTTTAGGGGTCAGGGTTCTTTTGGTAAACCCAATCGGGTTCAAGTTTCAGCCACTGAGCTATATAATACACTGGAGTGCTGATTTTGCCGAAAAACTGAAATCACTGGCCGCCATCTTGCTACTCCCTACTCTCACAGAATCTCATAGGATTTGGTTGCAACAACAAGCAGTTTTCTGGCTGTGTGAAAACGTTTCACAGGTAATTCTACAGTCAGTGGATGTACTAACACTATCAACTACTAGGAAATTAGATGCTGAAATATTTTACATGTTATTCATATTAAATATATATATATATATGTCTATATAAGTATGTGTTTATGTATGTATGTATATATACGTATACACATATGTAAATATATGTTTTTGTATATTGTTATTTATATATTTAAAAATGTTAAATACATATATTTAAATTATTAAAATGCAAAATATTTCAGCACATGACTTTCTTATTACGTGATAGTTTTAGAACATAACATAAAAGTATATGGCATTTGAGATTTTAAAAGTTTAAAGCCCCCCCCTGAACATGAGAAAATCCTCGTTATTCGATGCTGTAGCGCACATATTCCTTAGTTACTGGAGGAAAATAGGGAGTACCAATATGGCGGCTGGTGGCTTCAAAGCGACTCGTTCAAACAAACGGTGATTAGCACTCCAGTGTATAATATAGCTCAGTGGTTTCAGCAATCTAATGATTAATTGTAGTGGAAGTTAAAGAATTTGGATGTGGTCCGTCATTATTCCATCCACTTTGTGCAATGTACACCACCATAAATATTTAGCTTGCCCAGAATGGCTGGTGTGCTTTTTAATTATTATACCCTTTGCATTACTAAGTAATAAAGGCAGAGCGGACGATTTTTGTGGAAATGTAGGTAAGAAACGCCCAACTCCCAAATCCACTCTGGTCATCTTTATTTCTTCTGATGCCTTTCTCTTCCTCTCATAAACCTGTATGCGGTTTACCTCTTTCGACTTTCAGCCATTTTTCAAAGTATACGGTGAGAGCAGCAGAGCAACAATAAACGGCTAACACAGAAGCTAACTGCTAAGCTAACAGCTAAGCTAACTGCTAAGCTAACTGGCTACGTAAACACTAGAAGTGCGCAGCCAGCAAGCGGAAACTAACAAGGGAAGAGCATGCGCACTGGTGCTATGTGAGCGCATCATAATGATTGACATGTGGGACAACCAGCAGATAAAGTGATAAACCCAGAACTCAAAGCTGTAAAAGATCCACTATAACTTTTAAGTAATCTTCCACACTGCATGACGGCACCACCACTATGCTTGACAGTTGGGAAAGTGTCTCAACTCGAATCCTCCAAACATACATCTTGTCTTTTTTTTTGCTGAAAAGCTCAAGAGAGAGGTAGAGAGACCCCCCCCCCCCCCCGGGTCTCTACCTTAGTCAGCAGTGACGTTAAACACCAGCGATTTCCACTTCATGGTAGACTTTTACGGTTTCAAGGCTGCTCCTGAAAGTCCTTACTAACTTTATTGGATCTGAGAGCTGCCGATTGCCTTCTTCCAAACCACGGCAGAGGGATGACACATAGCAACTTTTATTCTCTGCATTGCATACATGTTGTTCGAGTGTCGATCAAAGTTTTGTGTGTTTTCCAGCAGGAGGAAGAGGAGGAGGAGGAGGAGGAGGAGGAGGAGGAGGAGGAGGAGCAGCCTGGTCTTGGAACAGTGGAGATTGAAGAAGTGGAGATTGTCAACGTCTTTCAGCAGAAGCCCCGAACGGTGAGGCAGAGAATCTCCGTGTCGGAGCAGAGGGAGGTTCCGGAGCCAACAAAGCTGGACACGCGGTTCTTTGGCGAACTGCTGGCGGATGTCTACAGGAAGAACTGCGATATCCACTCCTACATCTTTGAAAACGTCTCCAAGATCCGGGGACAGTAAGTGCATGCTCCTAGTGGTGTGGATGGATTAGGAATATGTTGACAAAATATATATTTGCATCATTTTCCTGGGCAGGAAAACACAATCAATGCACAAACTGAAGTCTGTTTTAACAGTAAATCACATTCGAGACACTCAGGTTCTTCCCTCAGCATCACTGTCATGGTTTTGGATAATCTGTAGACTAACAGTGTTGGATTGATCTATGAAAGGTGGTTTTATTTATTTTATCAGCGGCAATCATTATTTTTGGGACAAAATAAACACAGCAACCTATTATCAAGAGTTCAGGCCTTGATAGCTCAAGATAACAAGATATATCGGCAGTGATCACAGCAAAACTGGGATTTCTTATATTTTAACTGTCATCAAAAGACAAACATAAAATATTTCAGCAAATTTGACCATGTTATTTTACCCAAAACAAGATTGAGATCGTTTTAAAAAGTTACCATGCCAAAATCAACATTTAGAAGTGAACATAAAACAATAAAATAAACTCATTGCTATAAAAGGGGCCTAAGATCTTAAGCTTGAGATAAAAACAAACTGGAAAATGTATCTCAAGAAATTGAAATGTTAGTCCAACTCTAAAGCTTAAGATATGACCTAAACATAATATAACTTTTAATCTTCAATAACATCGAAACAAACTTGAAATTTGATCTCGAGATATTAACATTTTAAACTGACATCCCTGTAAAACTAGCATAGGATGTGATCTTGACTTAATAAAATAATTGAACTGGTATTCATAAAACAAGCCTGAGATCCGGACCAAAATATGACATTAGCTACGTTTACATGGACAAAAGTAATCGTAATAAAAGGCCGATCGCAAAAAAAAAAGCATCATGTAAACAAGCCAATCGGAATTTGATGATCGGATTAAGCTCAATCGGAATGAAATTGTAATTGTAATGAGAAGGGTGGTTGACAATCCGATCGATGTGCATGTAAACGCTTGTCAGGATCAAATTATTCCGAATGTGCCAAACCAACCCAAAACCAAACTCAGATGCATATAAACGCACATATTTCTATTAATGACGTTTCAGTTTTTGAGTCACGGAGTGATAACCCACCATTCATTCAGGTTTTATCTCATAATTTTCTCAACATTGGTTTTGTCCCCAGCTTTTCAAACACATACCAACACTGAAAAAACTACAAAGTAAACCTAAATGAACTGGCATTCTTAAAAATAAATCAGCAGAAAATTCACTGTTTCAAATGGATTCTGGACGGTTTGGACTTTCCAAATGGAAAATGCGTAGCAACTCTAAATTGTAAAACAACAAAAAACAGCAACATCACGCTCTACATGTTTCACATGAAACCATAAAGATACGCCTTTTCATCCTGAGTTTGATTCTTTTTGGAGATCAAATGATATCATTGACGTCATGGCTTCATTTTCCTGACATCTAATTAGACCGACTCCTAACAAACAACTATAGTCGCTGCTCTTCAGACAGACTGTGGCTTTGGCAGCTTGCCTGCATTAGTTTTATCTGCAGCCTGGTCCAGCCGGTTTCAGTTGTTCCCGTCACCTAGCATTTGCAGGTAGTCCGCTGTTCAGGCAATCTAGGTACCTTATTCGGTTTTATTTGTTTTGATTTGCTGTGATGTGTTTGGGTAAAGTTGCAGTCAATTAGCTGAAAATGTATCTCCAGGGTGAGAGGCAGGGTCCACTCTGGACAGTCCATCACAGAGACACACAGGTTAAACAGTGACACACACTAAAAAAAAGAAAACTTGGTCTTAAATACCTTCTTCCATTTCGGTTCTTCCTCTACTCTTTATTTTGAAAGTCATCCATGAAACTTAAAATTTTAACTTTTAGCCCATTCCCTCGGGAACAGCTTCCACCCTGAGGATTGTTGTTGTTGGGGGCGGGGGGAATTTTTATTTTATCTTTTTGACTGACCGCCAACCAAATTCTTCTGTGTGTCTCTAATTAGCTGTTGCATTAACAGCTTTGCTGGACGTCTGCAGATAATGTTGCTGGATTTCTTTTCCGTACACATTACTAATAATGAAGGAAAAATCTAGTTTTGAAAATGTTTCCAAGCTGATTAAGTAAAAAAGAAAAAATTATCACAAGAAAAACAAAACGTTTGAAAACCCGTGAAATGAAAATGTTCAAGAAGATCCGGTTCCAATTTGGTCAAAGAACATCTGATTCTTTCCCTATAACCATGCTTCTAAGGTGTTTTGTTTACCAATTTTACTTTAAAGCTCTGCTGTCGTTAAGTTGAATTTCTTTGATTTCAGAAATAATCTCTGTTTAAGATGGCCGTCTGTGTTTATATCATCTGAGAAAAAGTCTGTTTTCCACTGCCTCCTGGCTCACTGTTCGTCTTCTCTCTGTCTTACAGGAAACACTTCTCCAGCGACTTAAAGGTGAGAGACGAGTCTGAACTGAGCTTTTCAGACACACAGAGCTGAAAATGAAATACCTTTTCATCTGCTATATTGATAACGGAAGACAGTTACCGGTATATTAAACAATAAAACCCTTCTAGACCCTATCTGATGGGATCCTGTCCATACTGACGCAGTCTTCTGTTTGTATGAGGCAATGCAGATGTGCGCTGAGATATGTCACCTTCCGTTGCTCCATTTTTTTTTTTTTTCCATTATTGCATGTGTTCAGGGAGAAATACCGGATGTGGAGTCTCTGATTCCCAAAGGAGCCACAGAACTGACCAAACAACAGATGCGCTACCTGCTGCAGGTGAGACACAAGGAACGGAGTCCAGTACAGCTCAATGAGTGATTCAATTATTATCAAAGGATTGCCGGTACTGCGGATCCAAGGCCTTGCCAGGAAAAAAAAATCAGACACATTGTTGTTGAGGTTGGTGAGCGGAGGCATTGATGGTGGGGTTCTCTGCAACTCCATCATCACCAGAAAAGTGCTGTCAATGCATTTTATTTCACAAACATTACGTGTCATATCATTACATGTAATGCATATTTAATGGACGTAACTTATTTTCAAGGACTCTTCTGTCCCAAAGTAAACTCCTGTCGCCGTCGCGCTCTCCGTCAGGGCAGGACGACGGAGGAGGAAGCGTCTCCGTTCTTAATTCTTCCCTCTGCTTCTGTTTCAGACGCGTTTCACCGCAGACATGAGCATGCGTCTGCTGCTCTCCACCTTCAGCAGCCTGAGAGAGGAGCTGCTGCAGATGTCGGAGGACATGCGGGTAAGAGCCGTCATCGGCAGACAGGGTCGAGCCTCGCTGCACGGCTGAGCGGTGCAGAGACACCTCAGTCTGCAGATTTGAAGCGCTGTGCTCTGCAGAGCGGCGCTGAGGGGCTGGGTAAACAGATCTTTGAGCATCAGGTCTGTGGTGGCTGATGAGCAACCGTGATTGCTCCTTCCAGAGAACATCGGCCCGCAGATAACGCGGAAGTCAGCTGTTAGCGGCAAACATGAAGGTAGAGGAAGAAAAGAAGGCGAAAATACAAGTGTGGTAGGATAATTGCTGCGAATGCTGCTCCTGGTGACTAATAACAGGAAAGATTTGAAAATTTGTGGGGGGTAAAAGATTCCCAAAGATGTATAGATGTAATGGATTATTAAGCTAATCATAAAGCACAATCATACCGTACTCAGGGCTTGTAGGGTACTGAAGATTGACTTGCAAAGCGTTAAATATTACATTTATATACAGTATGGGCTGTTCATTGTATTTTTCTTTTATGGAATTAAACTTTATCTTTCTGCTTGTCTTAAGTGAGGATGACACCGATCCAAATCTCAAAAAGTAGATGCAAATTCAAGGTTTTATTCCTAATGATCTCCAATTTACAAATCATTGGAAATCAGAATGCATTGGTTGGAAGAAATTAGCTGATCTCCGAAGGTGTTTTCAAGAGAAATCAGTGAAAATCATTCTAAAGGCAGCCACAAGAGGTGCTGCCATGCTGTTAAACCTCCTAAAGGTGGTGTTTTTAAAACTGCAGTGTTGAAATCGTTTCTTTGTTTTACAAGTTTTTTGACACTAAAACTGGAAATAAAAACATTAAACTTGCCTAAAGCCTCCTAAACGATTATAACCAATTTATTTTTCTCCTTCTTTTTCTCTCCTTTTTGATATTCTTATTGGGGTAATACATTTTTAGCAACAAAAGCTTTTACTCATAACCTTAAACTTTTGTGTCCACTTTTACTTAAAGGATAAGAACAACTTTGCAGTAGCTCGTTTGCCGTCAGAACATTGCGTCCCCTCTGCTGTGAGCTGTTCTAAGCTAGCGCCAGTGTTTGAGGCGTCTGTGCAGGTGTTCAGGCCTCAGGCCAGACATAAAGGTCTCGTTTAGCTCATGACAGCAAGACACACAAACGAACTAGTGTGGCTGCAGGTTTGTGCCAATATCTTTGCTCTCCACCTTCCTGCTGAAAAAGTGCTGACGCGGCTGTCGGTGTGTGTTCACAGCGCCTGGAGAGCGAGAAGGAGTCTCTGGAAAGAGATCTGAAGTTCAAAGACGAGCAGGCTAAGCAGTATGACGACCTCTTAGATGGCCTCCGACAGAACAACAGGCAGCTGCAGGTACTGTCTGTCCGTCAAGTCCTTTGACTCTTCCTTAAAAACTTCCCAGATGTGAGAGTTTGCTTTTGAGTTTTTCTTTTTCAGTAAGTTCAAATTTGTAAAATTGAAGTAATTTATGTAGCCCTCTTCACTTCTGATGTTTGATGTAATTATGATGAAACATCCTGTAATCCATACCAGCTCTTGATTTTAAAGAATTGCTAGCTTGTGGGGAAAAGAAAGTCCAAATCTACGTCCTTCAATCAGCCAGACGCAGCCAATCAGGTGCCTTGATTAGCAGGTTTTCTGTTCGGGAAGCGTACTGGTTTTCGAACCTTCCCAAGGCAGGAAGACGTCAGCATTGACCTCAGAGAAACAACTTGTGCCGTCTGAAACTGTTTGGTGTTGCTGCAGACAAATTTTAAAAAGATAGCACAGTGCTGAGGCGGAAAGGCATCTGGAGATGATTGTGCTTCTCATAAAACAAAATAAAATAAAACAAAGAACATTACCGGCGACCCTGAGCATCCTCAGAGTGTCAAACTCCAACAGAACGTCTTCAGACAGAGGATTCTCCACACTACAAAAATGGAACTAAAAGTATGTAAAATTTTCTTGAAATTGGTGTATTTTTCCTTGATTTGAACACCTAAATAAGACCATTTGCCAATGGAAAGAGTATTTTTATCCCTAAAATAAAATAATTAGATATCCTGCACTTGAAATAAGATGATGGAGATGATTTGTTCTTATTTTAAGTGCCAAAATCATATTCCATTGGCAAATAGTCTTGTTTACCTGCTCAAATCAAAGAAAAATACACAAATTTCAAGAAACTTTACTTACTTTGGGTTCCTTTTTTGCAGTGCAGCAGATCCTTCCTGCCCACATCCATCAGCATCTACAGCAACTCTTTGATCGTCCCCATAGGTTTAATAAAGTATTTTTTAACTGAATTGAATTCAACACGGGAGGTCCACTATTAAAGTAGCATCTTAACGAACCATAAGATCAGGAAAATATACCTTTGGATAGATAAAGCTGACTTCTGGGCATGCTGGGGTGAAGAATGATGCAGTGACCAAACTACAACATGTTTTATGCTTATGCAATGTTTTTATTTTATTTTTAGTTGAACTGTAACTCTGCTGAGTGTAGTATTAACCACATTTGCCCGTAAAGAGAGGGAGAGGATATCATTTATGAGGATTTTTTTGCTCGTCTTTGTGCAGATGTCTCTGAAGGAAGTCACCACCACCCAGCGCTCCCTGGAGAGTCAGCTGTCGAGCACCCGAAGCAACGACTCCGCCGGCACCTTTAAGATCAAGGAGCTGGAGGGAAGACTGAGAGGGCTGGAGAAGGAAAACGAGATGCTCAAACAGAAGGTAGAGGGCAGAATGTCCCCAAAGTAGGGAATATCATGCAGAAAACAAAGGTCGTTGGGGGAAATCTCGACTAATATGTACCTGTGAGGGGAAACAACACCTTAAGACGAGGCTTTAACCTTTCCTTTTTGACAAAGCTTCTAGTTAGAGTGGCTTAGGTTACCCTGAGCTATCTCTATAGTTATGCTGCTATAGGCTTAGGCTGCTGGAGGAAATCAGGGTCTATTTCTCTCACTCTGCTTAGTTTTCCTACTGTTCTCCAATCTGCATTGTTTGTTGTTTTTTCAACCTTTTAACTTTTTGTTCTCTGTCTTTTGTCTCTTCATAGAAGGTACACCTGGTCTGGCGTTCTGTTAGATGTGACATTTATTACCAGATAACGTAGAAAGTACTCCTGGATCAATGTGAGCTTCTGTGCTTTCTGTGTCTCTGCTCTGTCTTCTCTACCATAGAAAGTACTCCTGGGTCAATGTGAGCTTCTGTGCTTTCTGTGTCTCTGCTCTGTCTTCTCTAAGCCCCAGTGGGTCGAGGCAGATGAGCGTTCACACTGAGCCTAGTTCTGGTTCTGCTGGAGGTTCTCCTCCCTGTTAAAGGGGAGTTTTCCTCTCCACTGTCGCTTCATGCATGCTCAGTATGAGGGATTGCTGCAAAGCCATCAACAATGCAGACGACTGTCCACTGTGGCTCTACGCTCTTTCAGGAGGAGTGAATGCTGCTTGGAGAGACTTGATGCAACCTGCTGGGTTTCCTTTATAATCTGATTGAATTTGACTTTGGAAAGAGCCTTGAGATGACGTGTATCATGAATTGGCGCTAAATAAATCAAATTGTATTGAATTGGAAAAAATCAAAAACAAATCCTGGAGCTTTAAATTCATTAGGATTTAAATGTGAATAGATCCTAATGACGTTTAATACAGAAGTCATCCGATGGTGATTTAAGAGGAAACCGGGTTTTAGAAGTCAAATCAGCGAAGCCCTCTTTCTTTCCTTATCTTACGCACCAACCAAAGTACAATTTCATCCAACACTTTGAATACTGCACCCCAGCAAACCTCGAACGATGTGAATGATGACGATCCGCTCTTTGTTCCGTGTCCTTCTTCATGTTCTTCTTCGTCCGTCCTTCAGCTGGCTGGACAGGCCAATAACGACAGCCTGCACCTCAAGACGGAGGCGCTGGCGCAGCACTACAAGGACCAGATCAGCGCGGTGACCGCAGAGAGGAACGCAGAGATCGAGAAGCTGAGGGTAAGAAGCAAAGCAAAGCAAAGCAAAGCAGGCACGCGTATGTCATATGAAAACGTCACGGAGATTAAAGCCTCCTGAGAAGACCGGTGGAGATGTTGGAGGCTTTGCTGTGACAGTTGTTGATTTTTCT
The DNA here is from genome assembly GCF_011125445.2 of Fundulus heteroclitus. NCBI lineage: Eukaryota > Metazoa > Chordata > Actinopteri > Cyprinodontiformes > Fundulidae > Fundulus > Fundulus heteroclitus. Next base: position 6,439,983 of record NC_046371.1, on the reverse strand, counting down.
GCTATATAACGTTGGCTGAAACTCTACAGAACATATTAGATTATGACTTCTTTTATAAATCCATCAAAAAATGTAGTAGCAAAAATTTAAAAGTGCCAATATCACCTATTTTAAAAGGACAGACTCTTTTAATTGGATTCTGGAACAGTTTGGACTTAAAAGTGTGTTGGAAGCCTTATATATGAAGGAAAGTGCTTGGAATGGAGATTCAGGCTTTTTCGCTGTTTGGATGTTTGAATAAAATCTCTGTTTCTTCTCCCTCTGTCCTGATGGACCCCAGTCCCAGATCTCGAGGTTGCAGACGCAGATCACCACGACCACGAGCACTACCACCAAGTCGTCCTCAGACACCAGTCTGCAGCTGAGGATCTCAGAGCTGCTGTCCAAGCTGGAGCAGCGGGAGATCGTCATCAAGCAGAAGGAGGAGGTTTGAAACATAACGTCTCTCTTACTGTGATATTTATCCTCAAAGAGAGAGGCATGAACTAATCTACTGGAGATCAACCTACAGTAATTAAACGAGGTTTTTCTCTTAGAAACGTCATAAATTCAGGATAAAACTTCAGGAAATGACTTTTAAGCTAACTGCATTTGGCTAAAAATCCCCTGTCTTCTAAAACTGTTTTATTACTAAATGTCTTTGCTAAGGCTTTGTTTCACAAAATAACATTATTATAACTTATTATTATCATTCAGTTTCTAAAATGTGAAAAAGAGTGCAACAAAAAAGGTCTTGTGGCGGCGTGAGCCACGGAAGATGGCAGCATGTTGTGTCTCATTAGTTTTTGTCTTTTAAGGATTCATTTGAATTATTCCTTTTACCGGGTGGAAGGGTTATCCTATAAACACCCAGTGACCTTTTTGTTTTTATGTATAAGAAAACGAATTAGAAGTTTTTTCGGGGGTTTTCTCTAATTCAAATATATGCATACACCCGTGCTTGTATTTGATGAAATGTTCCAGGTTAATTTCCATCCAACCACATGCTGTATTTGCAGACTTTTACCAGACTTTAGCTGTAGTTAGAGGTGGACATTCGACCAGTTTTCTCTAGAATTGGTACCATTAATTTAAATTGGTTGCTTTTTGAAACAGATTTTTTTTTTTTCATTTTTCACTGTTTCAGTAGAGGTGAAATTGGAGCTTAACGTTAGATTGCTTGTTCCCTAACCTCTTACCTGTTCTAATCTGTGTTTGGGATCATTTTCCTGCCGGAACGCCCAGCTGTGTCCAAGTTTGATCCAGATTTTAGGTGTAGTTGAGGAATTTGTATGCAATTATCGTTGCTCATCAGTCTGCATTCTGAGGTTTCTCCCTCCTGCTTAGCATCAACAGTCTCCTCCTGTTAGCCAATGAAACTACATGAATGTCTGTCTTGTCTAGATGCTAGCATCAGATAGCTGCTCACAGGTTTCTCACTTGGACTTAATTTATGGGGCGATGTGGCACAGAGGTTAGGGAGTCTGTCTTGCAATTGGCGGGTTGCCGGTTCGATTCCCTGCTCTGTCTGTGTCTGTTGTGTCTGTGTCTGTCCTTGGGCAAGACACTTAACCCGCATTGCCTGCTGGCGGTGGTCAGAGGGACCGGTGGCGCCGGTGCATGGCAGCCTCACCTCTGTCAGTCTGCCCCAGGGCAGCTGTGGCTACTAACATAGCTCACCACCGTCAGGGTGTGAATGTGTGTGTGAATGGGTGAATGACTGAACTGTAGTGTAAAGCGCGGTTACACTTTATTTGAAGGGGTGTACATAAGACTGACATTACACTGTCATAAACATGACATAACACCTGTTATGAACATAAATGACTCTTTATGAATGTTTAGGACTGTTGACATTAATTGTCATTCAGTAAATTATGACACTATTAAAGCAAAATTGACATTGTTTAAAATGTCTTTGTTATGACAACTTGGCATTAACAGAGACAAGGTTAAGTTTAGGGCTTGATTTGGGATTAGGTTAAAATTAGGTCTTGATTTGGGATTAAGTTAAATTAAGGGCTTGGTTTGGGATTAGGTTAAATTAAGGGCTTGATTTGGGATTAGGTTAAATTTAGGGCTTGATTTGGGATCAGGTTAAATTAAGGACTTGGTTTGGGATTAGGTTACATTAAGGGTTTGATTTGAGATTTGATTAAATTAAGGCCTTGACTTGGGGTTTTGTTACATTAAGGGCTTGTCATAAGAAAGACATTTTAAACAATGTCAACTTTGCTTTAATACTGTCATAATTTACCGAATGACAAGTAATGACAACAGTCCTAAACATTCATAAAGAGTCATTTATGTTCATAACAGGTGTTATGTCATGTTTATGACAGTGTAATGTCAGTCTTATGTACACCCCTTCAAATAAAGTGTTACCTAAAGCGCTTTGGAGGTCGTCAAGACTAGTTAAAGCGCTATACAAGTACAAGCCATTTACCATTTACCATTTAATTTGAAAACGGGTGGCTGTAAAATACAGAGGAATTTCTTTAAACATACGGGAGGCATATTAGGCATATTATGGTTACACTCATAGAATAAGTTATTTATTGATTTAATTTAATGTTACACAGCTGTTTTTTTCTGAAACTGATTAAAGTTTGCTGACTTTGAACCATCTTGGTCCACAGGAGATCAGAAAACTGATGATGGAGAGGAACGACAGCTCCAAGAACGTCACCAAGACGGTCATCACCAAGAGGTACAGCAGTCACACATCATGCAGCTCACCTGAAATCACATATTCAGGCATTTTATATGATATTCATCTGTTTTTTTTTTTTTTTAAAGCAACCTAAACAAAGATTACAGTAATTACATTCATTTTAATCTGGAGTCACACCAAAACTCTTAATGTCTCTTAAATAATTTTACAGATTAAGAGCTTTATTGCTATTTTAACCAGTCTGAATAATTTAGTTCACAACACTAGTTATCTATATAATATACTCATAGGACAAATCTATCAGTAAAATTCTGTTTATAATAGTATTCATCTCATATCCATGCCCTGTACTTATGGAACCATTGTTTATCCTGCACTTGCTGCTATTGCACTTCTGGTTAGACCTAAACTGCATTTCGTTGCCTTGTACCTGTGTAATGACAATAAAGTTGAATCTAATCTAATCTAATCTAATCATCTAATTTCAATTACACGTCAGAACATAGTCAGACATCACTGATAATTTCATTCAATGTAATTGAAGGTCAGTCTAATTCTAACATATGGTCCAGTCTGGTTATTATGGTACACACAATAATTTGAAACTAATTCAGTCTCAACTTCTCAGCCGCCTTCTAAGTCACCTCTGGGTTGATGTTATTGTATAGATAACCATGATGGCGTCACTAGTTGGCTCTTCACACGTACCAGAATGAGTCCTTAAGGGAGGCCTGTCCATTTGTTTGGCTCTGTAGGTACAGGAACCAGTACCCGCTCCTTGGTCTACTTAGCGACGACTACCATCTCACTTCACCTGTTAAAGAAGACAAAACCATCGTCATCGAGAGAACCGGACAGATGATCAAACAGGTATAAAGGTGTAAGGAGATGCTTACTTAGAATCCTGCATGTGAATGAAGCTATATTCCTTTTTTTACTAGTAGATGCAACAGGAAATTCTGCCCCGTTTTGCCTGGATCAGAGTTTTCTATATACTGACACTTTAATTAGACCTTTTTTACTCTAATAAAAACAAAAAAAGGGAATTATGCAATGTATACCAAACCATGACCCTTTGAAAATAGGAAATACATTTGCCTTAATTGTTGCCAGAGAAAGAACAATCAAAACCAAAAAAATATATAAAGACTGAGAAATAAAAATAAGATTACAGATCTCTTTAAACAGGCCCCCTGTGAGTAAGAGAACATTTTTACTACCAAATATCTTCCTCTGACGGTTTACCCTGAACTAAAGTGAATACTTGTATCGATATATGTATGCTCAATCACACAGCTTCATTAGATTATAAGGAAACCCTTCTGTGTCGCCATCCTCTGGTGAAAGCTTGCTACTGCAGAAAGTTTAGGGTTGCTGTAATCGTCCAGTAAATGGATAATTCCATTCCCATTATTCTTAGTGTAATCTGATGGTGAATTGAATTTCTATAAATATGAGGGGGGGAAGAAATAATACTTTCACAGTATTTACTGTTTAGTATAAATGTCTTACTATAGCCTTATTTGTGGCCTTTTTATATACAAAAGTGATTTTGGTCAACTGTGATATTTTTAGAAATACAACAAAGTTGGTAAAAAAAAAAAAAAATATATATACTCTGACAATCCAAGAAATTCTTGTGTTTCTTAGGAATATCATCTTTGGAACTCACCAAAAAAAACCAACACATTTTTAAATTCTTCATATTGGTGTTATGTTGGCGTGTTATGATCACGCTTGTATCTCCTGGTAGTTGTATTCATTTCCAAATCTGAGAAATATGTAGATAATGATGATTAAAAACAATAACGTAAGCACAAGGCATGAGAAAGTTGCTAAAAGATTAGGCAACCAACAAAATCATGTTTGATGCGTAACATAATGTCTGCACACCCTAAGGTCTGCACTCTGAATAGTAAAGAATGACTGCTTTTAACAATTCCATTTCCCAAAAACAAAATAAAATCTGACAGCATTCTGATAGATGCTGTAGTTTCTGCTCCAGTTCTGACCAGCATTGTTACTCTTCATATGCATGAGCATTAGGACTCCCTTTCCTGCACTCAGTGGTGTGAGCAGAATATCTTATATTAGGGTGCTTTTGGTGTGACTGTGTAAAACTTCGCAGCGGTGTGTGAAAGCAGCCCAAAGTATCCGTTTTTACACAAAAAGGCTTCATGTGTTGGTCAAACTGCTCCACAGCTGTCAAAACAATATTTCATCTCCACCGGCTACCACACCACTCAAACTCTATCAATTAGTTTTGTTGCAACACATTTGGTTTGGCCCCAAAGCGTCACGTTTATGGAGCTAAAACAGTGACAGCTTGCAGTGACATTGAAAAGAGATTTGATTTATGTGAAAATTAGACATTGAAAAGTCAAGAATTGTTAGAAAGCAAAAACTTATGATGATATTCTGATTTTATGCTGCAGCTTTTTTTCAATGAGAGATGTTTTCATTGTCACTGCAAAGCTTGTCGGGGGCGGGGCTAGATTGAAGGCCCCTCCATGGGCTTTCCATTTTTCTGCATCATAAGTTTTTACTTTCCTAACAATGTTTGACTTTTCAATGTCAAATCTCTTTTTTTCGATGTCATTGCAAGTGATTTTTCAATGTCTAATTTTTCAGTGTTTGATTTTACAATGCCAAATGTCTTTTCAATGTGGCTGCACGCTGTCACTGTTTTAGCTCCATACACTTTAAGCCAATGCAACACAAGTGGTGGTTGGAAGGGAGGTTGAATCACTTCTGCGGCTCATTGGGCTCAGATGCTGAGGGGATTAAAAACGTCCCGCCTGCAGCTGATTATCAAGGATAAACGTGGAGGCGGACCACTTCTGGGAGGAGTCAATTTTGTATATTAATTTTATTATATGTAGCGACGGTCAATGTTGCTTAGCCACACAGGTGTTTGTCTTGTCACAAAAGTTCACATTTCCTTCTCTGCTCTGAAAACAGTAGAGAGGTTAGTCATGATTAATTCATGTTTTCAGGTCTTCTGACTTTAAAATATCATTATATATGCTATCAGACTATCTATCAGTCTTCTGTCCCTTTGGGACCACAAGATGAAATGGAATCAACATAACAGATTCTCTCCTAAATTGTTTGAAAGATTCCAAAATGTAAATATTCATTTAGACAACAAAAAAACTGCAGATTGTAACAACTGTACCTGTGTTTTATTTTAAAACAGGAAACCATTATTACACCTTAAAGACACACTGCTTCTCTCCGACAGGAATGATTGAACGAGGAGAAGACCCTGACGTCAGCCACCCTTCTCCCCCTTGTGCATGCTCCTCCCCCTCCCCTCTGGCCTTCCAGGGTTGGTGGTGGTCCAAATCACTCCTTTTCTCCCCCCTAGACCACTTAGATTTAGTTATTGGCTGCAGTCAAATTCAGGTTGGTTGGGGTTAAAATCTAGTAAGGCTTTCTACAGCTTCTGTTTTAAATTGTTTAACGTTTCCCTATGTGAAAGTTGCATAATGCAGCAATCATTCCAAATGTTCCAATGACCCAGGTATATTTAAGAGAAATAAAGCATGACAACTGGGAACTGGGTGAGGTTTGGTTTGGAATCTCTAGTCTATGACAGTAATGATAATAAAGTCATGAATTTTATTACCAGATATATTCTGTAAGTGACAGATGAAATGATAGACCGACAGGCAACCAAAATTGTCCCATTTTTGGCTGATCAGTGAGTAAAAAAAACAAGTAAATATTTTATTTTGTTGCTAAACATCTTTGTTGTGTTGGTTTTACTGAGTGAAAAAAGCACAAAGTGTCAAATCTGCAAGGTGAAGAGTAAGTGCAAGAAACCTGAGAGACCTTTTAAAGCCAAAAAATAAACTTTGCACAGCTGGTAGATACAAATGTCTACTGCTTAGTAGGCTAATTTTTTTATTGTGCCATTTATAAGTGATTAGTTTTAAGTTTAAAGGGTTTAAATTTCTTTCTTTGAAGTGAATAATGTGCAGAAATTAACTATTTTAGTTATGACCCCCGTGCCGAGCTTTGGACACTCCTGCTTTAGGTTGTTAAAAGAAGAGTTTCTCTTGACTCAGAAAAAACCCTAAAAGGTTTAAAGAAGATTAAAAAAACTTTACTTACAGCATTTCATACAAAATCGCTTTATTTTATTTAATAGAAAAAGACAATCAGACACAACAGAATCAAAGTTAGACTAATATTGGCACCTTTTAAACATGGTGCGAGAAAAATTTTTTGCATTTTTATTTGTGTCTTCAACCTTTTCAGGTTAGAGACACAAAGTAACTGGATCCAGAGATTCTGCTGCTTAAAGTTGTACAAAACACTAAAAAACAGCAGGCAAACCTTTTGATATCAGATGTTTTTATTGACAAATTCAGCCATGTGGTTTGGAGGAGGAGAGATTTTGAGTGTCAGTGGTGAGTGAAACTGTTTGCTACAGCCGGTAGACTGTTGTTTGGGTAGCGCTGGAGCAACTGTGGTAGACGTAGGTCAGTAAAGTAAGACAAACTAAAGTATGCAAAACTGAAATAAGAGCAAAATCTGTGTTCTGTGTATAAAACAAAGGCTTTTACAGTCAATAGGAATGCATATGTGGTTTCAGGTGGTTGGGAGGGAGAGCTCTGTCACTGGTCAAATATAATAATTCAACCAGAGATTTAAATAAAAAAATATGTAAAAGTGCACTCGGTCTATATCTAGTTCTGCTTAAACTGTCAGGAGCATAATGTGTTTATAAAGAAAAGCTGGACAGTTCAGAAAGATCTGCGACAAGCTGTTCTCTATTGAATTCCTAAAGTTATTTCTTTAGTGAAATATATAATGTATATAATAAAAAAATTAGGATTTTCCTGGGAATTCAATTGAACAAAAGCTATACATCTGCAGTTATGCTATATATAGTTATTAAATTGACCATTCAATCAGTGGGATTTGACAATTTTTATCATTCTCATTATCTGTTATGCAATTGAGCTAAGGGGCAAACCACGACGTTGAACTCAGCTCCCAGTTGTCACAAATGCAAATGAACCTTTTAACAAACCCACCACAGCCGTGCTTTGCCCAGGGGACGAGGAAGTGCATGCTTCACTACGATTCCTGGCTGCATGTAAATATTCACATGTATGTGTACAATGACGGGCATGCTCCATGAACGTTGTGACTGTGGAGCATCCCATCTTACATGTGGTGTTCATCATATATTTTCCTGTTGGGTGTTTCGCTTTTATTTTGTTCTGTTTGGTAGTCTTACCTTTTTAACTGTGTTTTTTTGTGTTGAGGTTTGATACGAGTCAAAGGCGCATGGCTTGTCATGCAGCTTTGACGTGTTTGTACATTACTGTGGGATCTGGGTGTGATGTCCATCATCCATGAGCGGGCGCGAGACCCACATGGATGGAAACTAATAATGTGGGTGAACGGTGGGATGTGTGGGACTGGGGCATGATTTATTTTTTATTTTGGGGGGCGGGGAGGGTGATTAAAAGTGGTGGAAGAAACTATTCTAAAGCACAACATTATATAAACTGTAAACTAATATTTCCTAGTTTTCTATGATTATTATGATGATTTTGTGTTGTAAGCGTGTTTAAGGCTTTGTGTCCACTAGGTGGCAGTCTCCTTCACCTGCTGATCTATCATACAAATTGCAGTTAAACACACTGAAACTGATTCTCCTTAACAAATGTTTCTTTCTACTTTGTATAAATTGTATTCATAGTAAAGTGACACATTAACCTTTACACACAATCAGTCACAGCATTGAAAGCTCATGTGATGAGGTTGAGTGACCCGGAGCCTGTAGAACATGGGCTGTGATCAGCCTCATCGTTTCTTGCTGTACAAACTTTGTGGTGGTTTATGGTGTCAAATCTACTAAACTCATTGTTATGGGGGATATTACAGATTTAAGCAAATATTTCTAAGTCTATTTTCACAACTTTTGTTGACTTCTAAGCACAGTTAGTTTTAAAACTTCTTTTTTTAACATTTGATTAAATAAAATCTGACATCTTTTAGACTGTAGAAAACATTTATTTTATAACAATTCTATACATCATTATGTATCATTGTTGAAAATGATTTGGTCTTAGCCAAGAAAAAGGTATGAATTGAAAAGGGAACACCTCAAAGTCTTTCTTGAGCAAAGAGAAATATTTCCACACTATTTTTAAGTCTGAATATGATTTGAGGAAATATCATTTTAGTTGAGTTTAACTACTCCAATGTTAAAATCAAGTAGTCTAATAAGTCAAACTTTAACTTAAAATGTCTGAATCTAAAATTGCTCCTTTGTAGTTAATATGTAATATATTTAGCAGAAAAGATTGTTGCATGTTTCTTTAAGTTAAAAGGTTGTCTAAAATTAATGTATAAACAGTTTTACTTAAAAATGCAAAACTAACTAAGGGCTAGAAAATAAGTATTCAAAATGCAAATATCTGAAAATAATTAAACTTGAGAATTATATGGAGCTTATAGGGTTCTCAAAAGCCTAAAGTAAGGATTTGTATTGCCAAATTCAGTTTCAGTGGATTTTTAATTAACTTTAACCTGGAATAACTCATTTAAGAAAGATGTTTTAGTCTAAAGACCTACTTTGGAATCGTACATCACTGAGCGTAAGATCTCTTTGACTAGAGCAGCGGCCCGTGTGATTTGGAGAGACGGAGGTAAAATTTGGTACAAATGTATACCCTAAGACCGTGTGCAATGCTAATCTGTATGCAGTGTGGTAACGCTACAAACTAAGTTTTAAAGTCTGGAACCCAGATCTCCTGAGCAACAATAACAATACGCTTCAGGAAAACATTTTCAGATAACAAAATGTTTTTTTCCCTGGTCTGAATAAGTGTGGGGGGAAAAAAAGAATAACTGTTTGGGTTCCCAAGCTACATTTAGCGTCACAGGCTAACCTGAGCCTTTGATCAGGGAGCCCGGGGTTCAAATCCTGATTTTGTCAGGAAGGGCTTCTGGTAAGTCGGTGTGCAAGAATGCTTTCTGTGGCGACCCCTGAATAAGGGAGCAGCCGAAAAGACATCACACTTTCTAAAATATGGTAATTATCCATTGTTTATACCCACTTATCCAACAGTCAAGGTACACCCGAAACAGGTAGCCAGTCCATAAGATAAGATAAGATAGGTTTATTGATCTCGCATTGGAGAAATTCACATGTCACATCGGCTCAGTCTCTATGCAGCCCATCACAGGGCAGCATAGAGACACATGGTCAAACAAATATGCGCACGCACTCACACCTAAGGGCAGTTTGGAGAAACCCATTAACTTGACAGTCATGTATTTTTTTTTTGGACCTGAAGAGAACCATGCATGCACAGGAAGAAGATGCAAACTCAATGCAGAAAGATCTCGGGCCAGTATTTGAACCCAGGACCTTCTTGCTGCAAGTCAACCATGCTACCTGCTACACTTTTATGCAGTGCAACATGGAAATCAGTAGTTTTTAAAATATTTTTTTTTCTGTCTTGCAAATACAAAACTGGACAATAAGGTTTTTGTTTGCATAGTAAAACAGTAACTTAATAAAGAGCTAACCAATGGACACAAAGCCATTAAACAGGTTTGGACCTCATGGGAATCTGTGCTAGCCATGTAAGCAAGCTAATATTAGGCTAGCATTAATGCTGGGCCTGCTTGGTGGAGAAATGTCTAAATAATCATTATCATTTCACTGGCCTAACAGAAAAGTCTTCACTTCCATGTTATGAAAGTAACAATAAAAAAGACCAAATATTGCCACTTATTTTCCCTGCATACTGCATGATTAGCTAACTGGATGTAGCTAACAAGCAAAAAGAGTACATTAAATATATTTTCTTTATTTTTTTAAGGAGAAATAAGTCTGCAAGTGAGGCTGAGCTGCTTCTGTTCTCTCCACTGAGAAATGTAACGGCTGAGAATAGATTATTAAAAATAATATATCTTTGCAAAATGTCTCATTGTGTTTTTTGTTTGTTTGAAGGATGTTGTTCCAAAAATGCACCATGACATACAACAATGGCCAAATTCTTATTGGAACATTTTAGTTTAATGATTTATGTAAAACAGTTCAGCACAAACATTTTGAAACGTGCCAAATGTTGGTCCCACCAGCACAAAGGGAAAACTTACCACCCTTGTGGTGAGTAGGGCTTTTAAGCTCATAGCTATAAAGACTTCACACTCAAGGCACAATTTTATCCTTTAGTCACCTACTTTTTGCAGAGGTTTGCCCCCTCTGGCGACAACTTGAAATAACACCTGTGTTGTGCATGCACATGGGAGAAGAAGAAGACTGCTGCTGCTGCGACTGCACAGGTCCTTTTGTTTAGAGGCGTAATGTATTCAGAGGTAAGAAAGTTATAAATATTGAAGTTGGCCCATGTTCTCTTGCTGATTCGTCAAAAGCGGCGGAGACTCAACAAAAGTAGTGTTGTGCCATCAAGCCATGAGGAAAAATCAGACTGAGTTGGAAACAACATGGAACAGGACACTTTTACAGGCACCGAGGAACTGCCCCCTCAGCAGGGTTCCCTGCTATAAAGCCAAGCTCCCACAGACAATCGTCCTCATTCCCGTTGCTCCAGGGAGCGGCATTGGGGAGAACTGCCGGCTGGATCGAAGCTAAGTCTGCAGTGTATCTTCTGTGCAACCAGACGCCAGAGTAAAGGATCCATCTATTTCAAAACCAGCTTTGTTTTTTTTCCAGCTGTTGCAGGCAAGCTGACTCGAGAAGGCGCGGAGCGGTTTCCTCGCCTGGGAGAAAAACTGATCTGAAATTGCCTGCTGCAACTGGCTCAAAGACGCACTAGAGTGGCTACACCAGGCGAGCCGAGTCAAGGCCCTGCTTTCCCAACGCTGCAGTCCCCGATTTCCTCTGCTGCAAACCCGCAGCGCTGAGTTTGATACGGCCTACGACCCTGGGCCGCCTCCTAACAGCTATGTTCTGAGCTAGCCGTTGCTGAGATAAGCGGCTTTCCCTTGGAGTACTTCAACTGCTTCCAACGGGATGTCCAAAGTGAACCGAACTGACACAGAGGCACCAGCAGGTTTGGCCTCTTAACAGGGAAAGTTATTGGTTTATTTAGAATAGTTTACTTAATGCGTTTTCACTGTGTTTTTTTAAAACACGTGGAGCTAACCGACATAGCTCCCGCTAGCTTCTTCGAAACCATGCCATGCTGATGTAATTCAAGTGTGTTTTTACGGTTATAACAAACGTTATGTCCACAAAAGTTTCATACATTGATGGGATATTGATGTTGTGTTATCCGGTCCGCTCATTACGACCAAAATAAAGCCGAAGCTTTTTTAAATTAGTGCCGAATGTCCGCTAGCCTAATACTATTAGCTTCCGGATAACGTTTGTTCTTCCCGGATACGCGACCACGGTTAGTTTCAAATATAAGGTTTATTTTGTTTCTCTCCAACATTGTTTGATAGTGCTATGAGCGTTATTAACCTGAGTGAAGTTGGCCCCCCCACCCTCTTCAAATCAGACAAAATTGGTGCCAAACGTTTGAGCTACGTTTGTGCTGGTTTGTGCAGCATAAATTTTCGTTTGTGCCGCTATCATTTTAAAGATATAAACAAATGTTTTTAGAGGTCATCAAAGGTCAACCAGCCCCCCCACCTTCTTCAAATCAGACGAAATTGGTGTCAATCAACTCAACTCTGTTTGTGCTGGTTTGTGCAGCAAAAATTTTCATTTGTGCTGCTTTGGTTTTGAAGATACACACACACACACCTTCATCAAATCAAAATTGGTGTCAAACGTTTGTGCTGGTTTGTGCAGCAAAAAGTTTTTGTTTGTTGATTGACACCAATTGACACCAATTTCATTTGATTTGAAGAAGGTGGGGGTGCTGGTTGACCTTTGATTACCTGTAAAAACATTTGTTTATATCTTTAAAATGATAGCGGCACAAACGAAAATTTTTGCTGCACAAACCAGCACAAACGTAGCACAAACGTTTGGCACCAATTTTGTCTGATTTGAAGAGGGTGGGGGGGGGGGGCAACTTCACTCAGGTGTGTTATTACCACATTAATGTCGTTTTAATGGTGTTTTTGTATAACTTTAGAATTAACCCGGAGGAATACCCGCATTTAATTCAATTCAATTCAATTTTATTTATATAGCGCCAAATCATGAAACATGTCATCTCAAGGCACTTTACAAAGTCAAGTTCAATCATATTATACAGATTGGGTCAGATTATACAGATTGGTCAAAAATGTCCCATATAAGGAAACCAGTTGATTGCATCAAAGTCCCGACAAGCAGCATTCACTCCTGGGGAAGCGTAGAGCCACAGGAAGAGTCATCTGCATTGTATATGGCTTTGCTGCAATCCCTCATACTGAGCAAGCATGAAGCGACAGTGGGAAGAAAAACCACCCATTAACGGGAAGGAAAAACCTCCGGCAGAACCGGGCTCAGTATGAACGGTCATCTGCCTCGACTGACTGTGGTTACAGAAGACAGAACAGAGACACAACAAGAGAAACAAAAAAGCACAGAAGCACACATTGATCTAGTAATCTGTTCTACATTAGATGGTAGTAGCGGGTGAGCCGTCTTCTCTGGATGATGTCACAGTTAACAGAACGCCAGACCAGGTGTACCTACTATGAAGAGAAAAGAGAGAGAACAGAAAGTTAAAGCAGAAATGACAACACATAATGCATAATTGAAGAACAGTAGAACTCAATAGAGTGAGAAAATTAGATCCTGATATACTCCAGTAGCCTAAGCCTATAGCAGTAAAACTATAAAGGTAGCTGAGAGTAACATGAGCCACTAGTTATAATTTTTGTCAAAAAGAAAAGTTTTAAGCCTAGTCTTAAAAGTAGACAGGGTGTCTGCCTCACGGACCAAAACTGGGAGTTGGTTCCACAGGAGAGGAGCCTGATAGCTAAAGGATCTGCCTCCCATTCTACTTTTAGAGACTCTAGGAACCACCAGCAGACCTGCAGTCTGAGAGCGAAGTGCTCTGTTAGGAACATACGGGGTAATCAGAGCTCTGATATATGATGGAGTTTGATTATTAAGGGCTTTATACGTTAGAAGAAGAATTTTAAATTCTATTCTTGATTTAACAGGAAGCCAATGAAGGGAAGCTAAAATTGGAGAAATATGATCCCTCTTGTTGATTTTCATCAGAACTCTTGCTGCAGCATTTTGGATCAGCTGAAGGCTTTGAACTGCATTTTGTGGACTTCCTGATAGTAAAGAATTACAATAGTCCAGCCTTGAAGTAACAAATGCATGGACCAGTTTTTCAGCATCACTCCTGGACAGAATGTTTCTAATTTTGGCGATATTCCGGAGGTGAAAAAAGGAAACTCTGGAAACCTGTTTAATATGGGATTTAAATGACATGTCTTGGTCAAAAATAACACCAAGATTTTTTACTTTATTACCAGAGGCCAGGTTAATGCCACCCAGATTAAGTGATTGGTTAAGAAGTTTATTTTTTGAGGACTCTGGCCCAAAGATTAAAACTTCGGTCTTGTCAGAATTTAGATGCAGGAAATTTAAAGTCATCCAGCTTTTGATGTCATCAAGACATGACTGCAGTCGAAGTAATTGATTGGATTCATCAGGATTTATGGATAAATATAGCTGAGTATCATCAGCATAACAGTGGAAATTAATCCCATGCTGTCTGATAATTTTGCCTATCGGAAGCATATATATAGTAAAGAGAATTGGTCCAAGGACTGAACCCTGTGGTACTCCACAGGTGACCCTAGAGTTTGAGGAAGATTTATTATTAACATGAACAAATTGGAATCTGTCTGACAGATAAGATTTAAACCAGCCTAATGCTTTCCCCTTAATCCCTACAGTATGTTCAAGTCTTTGTAGGAGAATATTGTGATCAACTGTATCAAACGCAGCACTGAGATCTAACAGGACAAGTATAGACACAAGTCCATTATCTGAGGCCATGAGAATATCATTAGTGACCTTCACCAGAGCTGTTTCAGTGCTATGATGAGCTCTGAAGCCTGACTGAAACTCCTCAAGTAGGTCATTACTTTGTAAATGTTCACAAAGTTGATTAGCAACTACTTTCTCAAGAATTTTAGATAAGAAAAGAAGATTAGATATAGGTCTGTAATTTACTAACTCATCTTGATCAAGAGAAGGTTTCTTAAGTAAAGGTTTAATAACAGCTACTTTCAAAACCTGTGGTACATATCCATTTACTAAGGATAGATAAATCATGTCTAAAATAGTGCCACTGATCAAAGGGAATATGTCCTTAAACAACTTGGTTGGGATTGGGTCTAACATACAGGTAGAAGGTTTAGATGAAGCTACAATTTTAGATAGCTCAGAAAGCTCTACTGCTTCTAAACAGTTCAAACACTGCGCAGATTCTAAAGATTCCTCCAATGCTGCCTCACTTACTGAGGACGAGGTAATCATGTTTGGGAGGATGCGAATTATTTTATTTTTAATGGCATCAATTTTATTTATGAAGAATCCCATAAAATCATTACTACTAAGAGCTAAGGGAATGGATGGATCAACAGAGCTGTGGCTCTGGGTAAGTTTGGCAACTGTACTAAAGAGAAATCTAGGATTATTTTTATTCTCTTCAATTAATGATGAAAAATATGCTGCTCTAACTCTGCGGAGGGTCTTGTTATACAACAATAGACTGTCCCTCCAGATTAGGTAGGATTCCTCTTGGTGTGTAGAGCGCCATTTTCTCTCCAATTTCTTAACATTGTGCTTCAAGGAACGCAGCTCTGAATTAAACCAAGGAGCCAGCTTCCTGTGAATAATCACCTTCTTTTTCATTAATAAATCAAGTGTCCTAAGGTTACTGAGCAAATCATTCTTTAAAATGTTATTTTATCAAATAATGTTTGTTCAACTCAGGATTTGCATTGTAAATGGGTTGAAACACATACCAAATGTTGTTTGAAATTAGTTAAGCTAATTTAACCTCCTTCCACATTCTGTAAGATGAACTGTGGTTCTCTAACTTTGATCTGCAGTGAACCAGGATTCACTGAATTATTCTGATGATGATGATCAACCATTTTATTGTCTTTTGTTTCTTTTGTGTGTACATAGTTCCTTAGCTTCCTTTTTATTTTAATTTTGCTTAGTAGTTTAGTTAAGTTTCACTAGCCTAGTAGAGAGGATTTGTTGATCGAAACATAGTGTTAATTCAGATAAACAGCATTCTACAGTGATGTTCTCTGGATGTTCATTTTATTTCTGTTAATAAATTCTTGAACTTGAAGAGAAGTTGTCACTCATTTATTCTATGTGTGCAGAGAACATCAGTGCTCAAATCATTCCTTTCAACTATTGTCCTGATATTAGCTCTTGGGCTGATATTCACCGGACAATACCTAACAGACAGAGAGTTATTTATGAAACATTAAATAACTTTAAACAGTGTGTAATAGCACAGCAGTAGCCACGAGAGTGCTCAGTGGGTCACATCCACATGCAAGCCCAGAGAATACGACCCGAATCACTCTCTCATGAACTGACTAACCCAGCCTAGAGGCAACTGCCGTAAATAGAGGATAACTTATTTTATACTTTGGGCAATTGTAATGGCATGTATGGGAAAGAAGAAAAATATTTAACCTTATTAAACTTGCACAATACCCTTTTAAAATGAAAAGTTTTTCAGATTTTATACAAAATGGAACTGGTGTCTCTTGGTATAAAATGGATCCAAAAAAACTAGATTGAGAGTGTTTGTTTGAAATAATCTGGTTATTTTTCATTTAGACAAAACAGGTACCGTGGATTGTTATTCAGTCGCCATTCATTTAAATTACACTGGTGACAGTAATTGGATGCCAGGTGGCGTTTTGTTAAGTTTCTGGTGACATAATTAGCATAGTTTAGTAGTCGTTGCCTAGTGTTGCGGAAACACTAAAATTCACTCATTTAGAGTTCCATACAGCTGAGCTTTGCCAGACATTCTTGCACTGCTTTGGTGAGAACTTTAGTGTCTCATTAGCTCAGTCTTTTATTAAATATGGTTTTCCTGATATTTCTTCTAATGAGCACAGGGTCTCTGTGTTGCTAATGGGATAAGGGATTTACTTATATTTCTTATATCTGTGAGCTAAAATTCTTAAATGACGACATTTTGGATTCACTTCACCAATTTAAATAGTTTTTCTCTGCACCGTTCTCTTCACACAAAAGAGTAAAACACAATAACATTAAACAGTGTTCAAACATATTTAGCATAGACAGGTGTTACTTGCTCAAACTCAATTAAATGTTAGCTCAATGTAAAAATTGCCAAAAAATGAATTGTTGCTGACCTTGATTGCACTCAGAAACAAAAACATCTAGCTTGGTCTGCTGCTGTTCAGAGATCTGGGTCATAATCTCTCACTATAACTATTCAGCCAAACTGATTTATTTTTTAAGATTAACTGTGGAATTAGACTCTTCAGTCGGCTTGACGGGGTTCAGAAAAGATTTTTAATTTTTTTTAATCTTTTTTATGTGCCAACAGTTCTTTATTTCAGTGATTGAGAACAGAGTCACAAAACAGGCTTAAATAGTTTTTGGCATTAGTGGCATTTATTTGAAATTGGACTGACAGCAAAGTAGGGCTGGGTGGGCATCAAAGGTCCACAGGCCGGGAGTCAAACCCAGGACTGCCAAGTCGAGAACTGGCCTCCATTCATGGGTTTCGTGCGCTACCCCTGTACCACCACCATATTCATTTATTGGAGCGCTAAATGTTGTTTTTGTGGCACATGGTGGTAAAAATGTTAGGGAAGCTATCTTAACCACTTAACCACTCATTGGTTAAGGACTCATTTGCCACGGCATCAAAAGACCAACAGACCTGCAGGACAGGAAACTGTGCATGCACATTGTGCACACACAAGAGCAGTGTGGAGTCCAAACATATGTATAACATGTAATTTTGACAGTATATAAACAGTAAAAACACAAACATACACAAGGACAAGAATAATCATTAAAAAAAGAGATATTTATTGAACACTCTAAAACAAATAGAGGAAGGCAAGGAATTCTCCCGTTTCACCTAAGGTGTCTTTTTGATCACCTGTGCTGGGGAAATAAACCCTAAAGAAGGGTAAAGTTGGTTGGATGTAAATTATAAGTCATCTAGGTAAAAGTATTTTTGTTCTCTATGAACAGAGCGGTGTTAATGGGATTGCATGCTGCTTCAAAAGATGATCCGTGGGGAAACCTTTTGTGTGTAATGTATTCGCACCTGAAGTTAAGCCTCTCCACACACCTCATATAAACAAACCCAAAAAAAAGCTCATGTTTCTCCAGCAGAGGGAGGGAGCCGGCTTCACTCTGAAACTTGCTCTCAGCTAGGGGTCATCGAGTGGAGCTGATGGAGCGAAGAGACAGAGAATGAGGTCATTGCAGCTCTGTAGGGCTTGGCTCAGGGGCTGTTTGTCAACTATTTTAACTCCAGCAAATTTTCTCACAGCCCACATGGACACGGACAGCAAAAACGTCACAAAGGAAAAGTACGGATTATCCGAGAAAAAGTTGACTGACGTGGTCAGATTATGATTTATTTTTATGACCAAGTGAGAATGTAAAGATTGGTATTTTGTTGAAAACCTTTATACCATCATAATGTAATGAAAGTGGAGAATTGAAATGTGTTCTGTAATTGCAAACAACATGTAATCTCTAAGTAGGTTTCCTAACAACAATCTTAGGAACTGTAAAAAGATGCCACCAAACCCCCATATGGTTGCCATGTGCTTATTTTGGAGCAGCCACACAAAAAACGAAGAAGCACCGATCCAGGAGTACTTTTCATGTTCGACACAGTAAAGGCAGCAGTATCTCTTTTAGTGGCTTTGTGAAGGAGAGAAACACTCCTAAACAGACAAGTCCTGAGTCAATGGGACAATCTTTGGGATAAAAAAAAGAGATCCTAGAATAGAGCTGGCCTTCGTGATGAGCCTATCTAACTGCTTCCTCTGAGCTGTAGACAGGTGGCTACCCCAACAAACTACAGCAGAGAAGATGGCTGATGCCACCACTGAGTAAAATAAAATCTTCAGGAACGCCCCATGCAGTCCAAAAGACCTCAACCTACTCGGCGGGTAGAGTTTGCTCTCATCCTTCCTGTAAAGAACATCAGTCCTGTGAATCCAGTCTAGTTTACACCCATGTACTTAAAAGAGTGCACTATCTCGTCAGGTCTACGGATGCTCAGCAGTGCCAGTGTGACGGGTCTGCACCTGTGGAAATCCACTACCAGCTCCTCGGTTTTCCCTGATCAGGAGAAGCTTCTGCTGGCACTAGACCACAAAGTCCTGTGTTGACTGTCTGTACCTGGAGTCATCTTCACATGTGATGAGACCAACTGTGGCTGAGTTAGCAGAGAGCTTCTGGAGAAGGAATCATAGGACGTTGATTGAGAAGTCTGCAGTGTAGAGGGTGAACAGAAACTTTGCCAGCGCAATTCCCTGTATGGCCCTCATGTTGCAGACCAACCTGTCAGAGACACCACTCTGACAGGTTGGTCCGCAGTATGTATGCGTTTCCGGGCTTCTCCAAGTGTGTCGGGCCTTGGTGTAGGAGATAGATGATGGCATCATTCATCCCGATGCCAAGCTGATGGGCAAATTGCAGAGGATCCAAAGGAGACATCCCCAGGGGGATGGCTTAGGACCAACCTCTCGAGGGTCTTCATCAAATGTGAGGTGAATGCTAGTGGCTGATGTGTTGTCTCAGACGCTGGTAACTCACAGGAGGACTTCCACAGCTGTGGTACTTTTTTTTTTGAACATCTATTCCATGATGCCCCACAGTTGATCTGTGCCCCTTAGGACCCTGGACCTGATGCCATTCAGACCTGTAGCCTTTCGTACCTTGATCTTTCGCAGCTCGTTGCTTACCTGAAGTGTCGAAAGGGACAATGCAGTGGTGTGAGAGGGGTTGTGAGACGGATTCCTCTGAAGCAGATGGTGTGGTTGATGGCTGAGAGCTAACAGGTGTGAAGATTTGGGAAGAAAAGTGGGTAAAGATGAGGGGGGCTGCAGCAGGGGAGACTGAGCAGGAGGAGGGGTTAGTGTCTGAACAAACCTGTTAAAGAACTAGTGAGATCACTCACTCACCCGAAGTTCTCTTACAGCCTGGGAGTTTGGTTTGTGACCTAAAATGGCTTTCAGGCTTTTCAAATCCCCGATGATGTTGTCCTGCTGCAGCTGGTCCTCTATTTTGTTTTGACAGTTTTACATCCATGATTAGCTTCCCCTTGTTTCCTGGTTTAATTATGCACTTTTTTTCCTTTTGGAGAGTCTTTCTTCCAGGGTTGATCCAGGGTTTGTTATGGCAGAAACATTTTACCTTCATGAGGGGAACATTGTTGTGCACACTGCAGTTAATGTAGTCCGTGATGCAAAATGGGATGCTGTCACTTTCTTCTCCATGGGCTGCACATAGCTATTCCCACATAGTTTCATTCCCAGAAAGTTTCTTCCATTCCATATTCTGCCACTTATTACAAACCAGGTTGGGGGATCACCTACCCAGCTATACCTACCAGTTGACCTAGATTTTGAATCCTTGGTTTGCAGTTTCCAAAAGGGATATGTCAAGCAGGGCAATAGAAAATTATTCTGCTTTGACTCAAACTTGAGTCAAACTGAATAAAAAAAATAATCTTCCTACTCTGTTGCCTGGTAAAAGCGTCAATGACTTTAATTGACACTGACACAGTGATTTGGGGACTACTGGTTTAGAGGTGCTGCAAAAAACACTCAATGTCACCGAGGGCGCTTTTGGCCTTGATAAAGTATTCTGTGGAAAACTAGTTTGCGGTCAAAACCTCGGCTAAAGCTTGTTACATTCTCCATGAGAACAAATAGTTTTTGTCTCGTAGTTGGGTGGGAAGGACACAAAGGTTTGTTTTGGCTCTGTCTATTCATACTGTACGAGATGCTCAGCTGCAGAAGTCAGCCCCACATCACTGAAGATCTGGGGGAAGGGGGGTATGGAGAGCTGAGAACAGAGCACACGTAGAGCTGGCAGACACAGAATAGCTCATGGTGTGCCCTGGCACTATTTGGAAAGACTGAATAAAGGCTGCAATTGAGCAGAATTAACCTGTTTGACCACTTAAACCACCATAGTTGGATTGAACTGCGTGACTGAAGTTCCACAGATGTGTGAGACATCTTCAACCTAAACACGTCCATCTAAATCCTGTCCAATCACAGTAATGTAGTCAGACACCCCTTGAGAAAAAAGTTCTGCCCAGAGATATCCTGTCTAGAAAACAGGGAGACCCTCCCAAACAGGGCTGAAAGATCTAAATGACATAATTGGCTGCAGAAGCGAGAAGAAATGTCTCCTTTCACTTGGAGTATGCAGATGCCCTTTAGCATGAACCAAAAACCCTTCTGATAAATTTTATATTAAGGCAACCAAGGTACTTTCCTTCTTGAACTTCAGAACCTAATCCTGGAGCCAGGCCTGGGAAGAACTATTTAGGCAGAGGTATATCTTTGTACAACTGACGTCTCTGATCACAGGAATGTCCATTTGATGTCTATGGCTTAAGGCAGTGGTTCCCAACCCTGGTCCTCAAGCACCATTGCCCTGCATGTTTTAGATGCATCTCTGTTGTAGCACACCTGATTCAAATGATTACATGAGCTCCTCAGCAGCAATCCAGAGCTTCAGGAGCCTCGTAATCACTTCATATAAGTCAGGTGTGTGGCAGCAAGGAGACACCTAAACATGCAGGGTTACTTGAGGAGAGTACTTTCACAATTTTGTGTTTGATGCATAACTCTATACACTTTTGATGTCTTCACTATGTATCTGCAATGTATAAAGTCATAAATATAAGGAAAAGCAATTGAATGACAAAGGTGAGTCCAAACTTTTGACTGGTAGTTTATTTGACAGAACATGGAGGACAGAAACCCAGGTATAAACTAGGGGTGGCCAGGCCTTCAGTTACTGTCTGGGGCTAAATTAACCCTCAGAAGGTGCCGTAGGTGCCAGAAAAATTACAATTATGGGTTTTTCAACAAATGACAGACTTAAGAAATAGGAGACCTTTCCATCCATATAAAGCTCTTTGGGCAAACCTTGTAGATATTCCCCTTAATTCATGGAAGAGATGACTGAAACAAAATTGTCTCTGATGCCAAACAAGGGGACCCTTCATTTTAGTTATTTCTATAAAATAAAACAGCACATTCTCATGTTTTTTCTTACTAAATAGAACGTCCTACATTCTACTTAATTTTGCTGCTTTTTCACTTCACTTTCTTTTTCACACACAGGTGTTTTGCATATAGACCAGTGGCAACCCATCCTCTTTTCCTCTTTCCAGGACCTCTTTAGTCCACGCTTGGGCTTATGCACCATGTTCAAACACATGCACTCCTCTTATTGTGTCTCGCTCTCAGTAAACCCAATATCCTCTGAGCCCCGGGGGTTTTAGAGTGTAAAGGCAGCCTGGAGGCAGGAAGAGAGAGACTGCATTATCCACATCAAAGAGCGAGAGTTATCAGGCATAATCAATGCAGCCCCATTACGCTCTCCAGTCGGCCGCACTCGCTCACACTCGTTCTCTAATGAGATCAATATGCTTTATTGGCGTGAATGAGAGTGCGATATGGTTATTGGAGAAAAAAAGAAACAATTTATCAGCAATGTGAAATGCTCTTGAAAGGACAATTAAACGACTCAGAGTTTAGACCCAAGCTACTTATTCTGCCAAATTGCTCAGTTTTGATATTACTGTGATACAACTTCAAAATTCAATATGAATCACAGCTACATTTTGAAAGCATCTTATTTCTTTTCTCAACAAGTACGAATTGTGGTGTGCTTTGACTCCGTTAAACTTTCTACCTTGTTAACTGACTCTAACGGCATAAAACATCAAACAACCACGAATCACTGCAGCCTTTGAGGGCGGCAACCATCCCTGCCAGCGCCAAACCTGATGATGATGTCAATCATTCAAGTACAGGGACAGAATATAAAACTGATACACTGGTCTTCAGGAACAAAGCAATGTGTTAAATCAACAGGACTGTACGGAGAAGCTGGAAGTTGTAAACGGCAGCCAGAGTGACCTTTTGGAGAAATGGGAAGACAACCTTCTGAAAATGTCTCGTAGCACAGAGCCCATCCCTCGTCATGTCCATCTTCATGGCAAGCAGAGTGGGTCAGCACAGGTTGCAACACCGCAGGCGCTGAGCCCATTCCGACAGGAGTTGGACATAGTAGTGATTAGCAAGGTGAAGGGAGTCTAGTCGTAGCATGAGTAGGCCAAAAGACACCAGGCCCCACATCGAGCCCCATCCATAGTTAACTAAGTAAACTAACAATAACCAAACAACAAAAGAATAACCAACCCACCAGAACAGCAGAGCGGGCACACCCATGGCCAGCAACACCCCCATTGGGACAGCTATTGCAGACTCAAAACCTATGGAATAACCATGCCAAGCGGGTGTTTCCAAGCGACACGGATGAGCGGTGGGAGTTTAAAAGCAGTGCTCATTGGTGCGGTGGTCAGGACGAGGGAGAGTGGATTTTTAACCCCACAAATGCCGGGCTATGGTGACGAAAGCATGTACCTTTTGAACCAGAAGGAAAATGCAAATGCAAAATCCACCTTTCAATCCTAAGAAGGCAGGACTAAGATGGTTTAAGACAAATATTGCAGAACTTAAGAAGTACACATAAATATCTGCTAAAAAAGTTAATTTTGGGATGAGTTATACTTTAAAGGCGTGACTAGGACATTTATTAATCTTCCCACCAGGCAAAGTGAACAGCATGTAGGGATGGTAAAATCTTAGCGAGTGGGAGCAAAGAATAGTATGTTGGGTTCACCAAGTCTCCAAAACAAGCAGTAAACAATCTCTACATGAACAGTGAATGAGGAACGCTTTGATTAAGCGATATTTGTTCTGTTCTACCTCCACCAACATAAACATGTAGAGTTTGTTAGACTTTGACGGGAACTTTGTTGGGGCTTTTGGTCCTTTGGTTAGAAAGGAATACAAATGAACGTTCTGGTCACAAGCACTTCAGGTGGTTCTGGCATGAAAAAAGAATGAATATGGAAATCAACATACTTCCATTTTCACTTCAGTCCACAGACCAACATCCTACAGAAAGTTTGTGGGTTGAGCTGAAGAGACCATAAAGAGACGACCAGGGCTCTGAAAAGCGTAGGAAGATTGTATTAACAGGATTGGTCAAGATTCCTCTCCTTAAACTCCAACTTTGTTGTAGCAGAAGATATGCAGCCTGTTCTTCTGACAAAACATGATCGTGTAAACTATTAAATCATAATTACTAGTGTAATCTAAACTATTGGGTTAAGCTAATCGCACAAATAGCCAAATAAAGATGAGTTGCTCAAGAATGTCGATTTTCGCTTCTGTCAGAAACTAATTGGAACAAAAGATGTTTTGTTGATAAACATTTTCATGGTATAAAAATGCACAAATTAAAAAGAAGACCAAACTTTTTAAAACCTGGTTCTTACAATGCTCTGCATATAATCACTGCGCACATTTTCTGTTTTCCCCGAGTCAGAGCCCTCACGACTTTCTCTGCCTCACTCACGCTCTTCCTCTTCCCCTGCCTCCCCACCCTGCCAGGAAAGTGTTGACAGCTCTCATCTTTCATCCATTTGATGTAATTAGGCTCCTCTCTACACATTTGAAGCTTTCCATTCACATTTTATTGTGGGATGAGCTCAGCTTTTCTTGCTGCAACATAAACCTCTGCTAAATCCATGGTACTTGGACGATGCCTTAAAAACTTCTGACTGTGAAGACAAGCCACTTTTTGAAGCATCGAATGGAGTTGATCAATCAAACTAAGATATTTTGAAGACTATTAAATGTTTGTGAGTTACAGAGGAAAAAAGAACAATTCTAATAAACTAATTTCAGTAAATACAAGGTAGAGAGTAATTTATCATGCTGCCATATTATGAACAACAAAGCACAATTATCACAACGAATAAATAATAATGCATAGATGTCACACCAGTTCTTACTTTTAAAAGGTTGTTCTGTCTTGGCAGCTGCTTCTCCAGCCATTGCTGCAAGGTAACTCTCCATCCTCTTATATCACACAGAGCTGCTTCTTCACCAATACTTTTTTTTCACAAACTTCTTTTGCCTGAGCTGCACATACTTTTCAACCAACCCCTTATCTATACAAAGAAATCGCTCCTAGACGGGCCAGACACTTTAAACCTTTACTAGATTCTGATCAGTTGAATGTTCTAAGCTAACATAGCTTATTTTGTTGTTGCCCATCACAGAGATCACCTTTGAGTTGAGCGGTCTTGTACCCATATTGTCTTTGATAGATCTGAGCTAGTTCATCCACTGTAATTGCACCTTGGTGGCTATCTTAATGGAGCTATAAGTAATGCTGACTCAAAATTGGTACAACAGTTTGCCAAACCAACAATCTAATATGCTGTTTTTAAATGGTGTGAAACCCTTCTGAATAGAATAGGTCTATGATCTTGTACTCTGCTCTATTACTGTTCCGCTTCTCTTACTGGCTTCCATGTTTGCAGGCTGTAGCTCTTTTGCCAAGATAAAATACCAAATGCTGCGCTCTGTGTTGGGAACCCTGGGAAATCTCATACGATTGGCTGAGGAACCAGGAAGTAAACACGGGCTACACTCTGAACCATAGGCATTATAGGTAGACGCCCCATGGACTGGCGTTGCCAACTGGAGCTGACGTTTCAGTGCGGCCGCCATCTTGGATGGGTCTCTCACGCGCCCCCAGTGCATTTATTTGTACCGAGGAAGCTGTTTGCCCAACTAAAACAAATCACAACTACCTGTATTTTTACCCAATTTTCACAAGATTTGGTTTGTTACAAATAGGAGAGATGTGGCTATGATAGAGGAAGCTGTCATACATAAAATAGTGTTTTAATGCTGAAATACGTTGTTTAAACAACATATTTAATAAATGTATGGTCATTAACAGACAGACGTATGGCTAATTAATGTATAAATACATGATTTCATACTGAAATACTTTATTTTATGCTATTGAACAAAGATAGACATGTTATGGCATATGATTAAATATGTAAATAAACATGTGCTTTCATGCTGAAATACTGTTTTATGCTCTTAAGCAAGGAGACATGTAGTACATACTGATAAATGAATAAATTATTATATTGTATATTTAATAAAAAAACAAGTTGGATTATTTTATTCACATTTATTTCGCTCTCACATATACAATCCTGAGCCTTCTCTCCGCACCAACAATAGTTTCCTCATACTTTTGCGTGCTGTACATGCACACATGCAGGCACACAGTTTTTTGAGACCCAGTATGCAAAGTAAATTTTTTTAGCCCTTAAATACATTTTATTATGTACTTGGAGTCTCTAGAATAGCAAAGAATGTGAATGCTGTCAGTCAAGGAGCTGTGTAGATATCTTTATATTCTTTTTGGGTCATATTTTTCAAGCTGTTCAGTTTTCTCTCATTTTTACACTGTTTTTAAACAATTACGTCACAATATTATCTGCGAAGTTGCTAAACAAGGTCATAAACTACTGGTTAACCAATTTGACAAATCCACAATTTTTTGGAGCGATCTTGTAGTACAAATTGAAAAATGCCGACACTACAAGTGCTTGGCTGTTCATTACCAGCCTCGTGAGACCATCCTGATCTCGCGAGCTTTCAAGGTTTCACTCGCAGATCAGTCTGGCTACTCTCCGTTGAAGAAAATTTGGAGCCGTTCACCAAACGAACGTCCAATCAGCGTTGGCTTTGAGGCGGGTTTAGGTGTGACGCAACGAGAAGTGCGACAGTTCAGTCTAAAGAACATGGCGGCTTCAGCCGATGAAACTAGCGTTAGCGTGGCTATCGAGCAAGTTTTATCGGAATTACAGAGTATTTCTTTGCTGAGCTAACGAGCCTTTACCTGCAGCAGCAAGAGTGGCCTGGCTTGTGGTTGTGTTTTCGTCGTCGCTCGTAACAGAGGAGGACGAATCTGATTGGTTTATTTGGCCCGTCTATCACCAACATAGGCCAATCAGCTAACCAGTATTTTCGCCCCTTCCCAAAATTACTTCAACGGAAGGTTTCCAGATGGATATGCGGAGCAAATCTATCTGGGGGAGTCAGGTAAGTTCATTACACCACCACTGCAAAAATAGCTCAACAGGGCTGAGTGGAACTCTCTACGACCTGAAGGGGAGGGGGGGCGGGGCATGAAGGGCCTTCTTCACATTTAAAGAGACAGTACCAAAACGTGTTGCTCTCAGGCGCACCTCAGAACAGGGATAAAAAGCAGGAACGTCGGCATAAATTATTGAGGACTTCAGAAAAAAAACTGTTGCAGTGCCACTATATAGACCACAACTGAATGATTTCAATTTGAAAAGCATGATATGTCCCTTTTAATAAAACTGTTGTAGTCAATAATTGTGTGTAACTGTCTATGTATTGCCACTGTCACACATAAATTTCCCCATTGTGGGACAGTAAGATAATGTCTCATCTTATATTATGTTTTTAGCTCTTGATATTTTAGGACACCCATCAACCCAATGGCTAATGTTTCACATGTTGTATTTAATAACTTCAGTGACATGCTACCTGTCTCTACCGATTCCTACTGTCTGCTGTGAGATATTTGAGAGTTTTGTTCATGTTTCATATCACACTACATTATCTCAATGGGTCTGATCTGATCTGGGCCCAGGACTTTTTATTTCTTAATTCTCAGTCGGTCCTTGGTAGGTTTACTGGTATGTTTGGATCACTGTTATGCGGAAGGGTCTTGTACTTCTGCTTTAGTTATTTTTTTTACAGATATTTTTCTCAAACACCTTATCTTACACACTAGAACTGGTACATTCCTTAATAGTGAAATGGGCAGTTCCTGGTGCAACATTGGTTTCCCAAACCTTGATACTTCCATCTCTGTGCTTCACTGTTGGTTTGAGGTTCTAGTCCTGGAATGCAATGTGTTCTCTGTCAAAATTATTCAGTCTTAAACTCATTTGTTTAAACAACATTTTTCCACCAGCCCTGCCCTTTGTCCACATTCTCTATGGCTCTATGACTATGTGTCACTTTAATCTGATTTTCCTTTTTTTCTAAGAAAGCTAAGGTTTCCTCCTTACACACCTATTAAATTTAAGCTTTTGTAGTTTCTTTCTGATTATCCAGGCATATACTTTCATATCAGCAGTAGCAAGAGCCTTATGTGGATGCTGTGATGGGATTTAAAGGTTTTTGGAGACTTCTTTTAGCATCTTCTGGTCGGTTTTTGGAATGAACTAGCTCAGAAGGCCAGACCTGAGAAAAGTGGCACTTGATCCGAATGTCCTCCTTGTTAACTATTTCCTGTATAGTGGAATTAGCGATTTCAAATTCATTTGAAACCTCTTCAAATTCTTATCAGATTCATGAGCTGCAACAAATGTTACTGAAGCTCTTGATCTCACCATGGTGTTTACTCTGACATCAACAGAGTGAATTAGTGCAAATTCTGAGTAAGGTTGTTCTCGTCATTTGCATCTGATGTGGTACGCCTGAGTGAAATTTTAGCCACTTTAAGTGGAAAAATTGTGGGTAATTATTAAGTTACTCTTCAAGAGTACCATTGCCTAATATTTTTTTCAGAATCTTTTAGCTTTTTTCTTTAGTTTTGAAAGTTTGGGGATATTACATATTTCTCAGCATTGTTAAAATTGATATCAAATTGCCACATATCCTGTTATGTTAAAACATCGGTTGTTGTAGGGTTTTCTTATTCTTTCACACGACTGTGTTTGTTTATATATATATATATATATATATATATATATATATATATATATATATATATATATATATATATATATTTCATTTGTAAAATAAAAGTGGACTCAGTAACATCCAGAGTAAGTAATGATGAACTCTATGAACCTAAAGAAAACCCCCTCCCCATCTCTCCTTCTCCAAGTATCTCTTAACGTCTCAACCCTGGTTTGTCTCACCTAATTCTATCTCCTGATCCATCCATCAGTGTATGTTGTTTCTCTCTTCTCACACACCCTGTTCTTCCTTACTTATTGGCTTGTATCTCATCGTGTCTCTCTGCCACTCTCCCTCCCATCATCCTCTTTCCGTCTTTCTCTCTCTCTCTCTCTCTCTCTCTCTCTCTCTCTCTCTCCCTTGTTGAGCTGGTGAATGAGAGGCTGAGCGAATAAGTACGAACGAGCGGGCGTAGCCGCTGATGCACTCCTGGTCATTAATAAAACTTTTATACAGTCAGGAAATGCATTTGAGCCCTGGTGGCTGGAGCTCCTCTCAGACGCACAGGAAATGGGCGCTTGGCCAGCAGCCAATCTTGCTATTTCAGGGGGTCGTCCGGAGCCAATCAAGCTCTGCTTGGCCAGTTAATGGATCTGTGGCTCTGCTCTTCTCTACACCCAAATATTAGCAGCAATTAGAGAATGTGTGGCGGGCTGCATGCACACAACAAAATGAAACATTACAGTTGTCTGGTACCCAAATCAGACAATCCTATACAATAAACTGCTACAAAAGCATGAATTATTGTATGCAATCTTCTGTCCCGGTCAATTTATGTAAAGTAAGTCCAGTCTTTTTACACCTTTCACTAAAAAGAGCTGTTAAAACATTGCATACAGTCCTGATAAAGTCATTCATCATATCTTAAGGCAGTCGTTTTAAGCAGCCAGAATTATTTATGATAAAATTCAATTAGATGAAAAAATATTTTTTACCCCAAAGGGAAATTAAATGTCTTCGTGGCTCATATTATTTAAGTGTCCTTAAGAAATAGTTATAGATTGTGATTTGGCTTTGGGCAGGGAGGATCTGGATAAGCCTGTTGTTGTGAAGTGGATGCTCAGGGTTGTCTGTAATGTTCTTTGTTTTATAAAATCTGCTTCTCTGCACAATCAACTCATAATGGCAGATGTTGCACACTGTAGTCACAAAGACGATCTGTAGATTTATGCTACCAAAGCTTCCTCGGTTTGTTCTGTCCCTTCTTGCGAACTGCTTCACTGTTGCATCTTCAGTCTAGTCTGTTGTCCGGGTAAACACTGATATATTTATACTCCTCAATTCAGTTCATTTATATAGCCCCCATTCACAGCACATCATTGCAAGGCACTTTACAAAGTCAATTCAATCAAATTATACAAAAAGATTGGCTAAAACTTTTCTATTTAAGGAAACCCAGAAGACTAGCTATGTTTCTATCCAACTGTCATGTGAATTTTGAGGGAACATTTAAAATATTGCAAAAAAGAAAAAAAATTGAAATTGGCATGTTTCGATCTACTGGTTTAGAGCTAATTAACCAGGCTACCCAAAGCGTAACTTCTTCAGAAGTTGTTGACACACGTGGCTGAAATAATAAACATGAAGTACAGGTTGCAAACTAGGATGGACCACACATCTGAGAAAAATTTTGTATTTCATGAATGTGTTGTTATCGGGTAAGTTGTAATTGTTTTGTCATGTCAACTACTACTGCTGATGTTTCATGCTGTCTGGAGACATAGAGAAAAAAACAACAACAATTCTGTGCACGTTACGGGAATATCCATGAAGACGCCGACAGTGGAAACAGTTGATCAGTGATGTGAGGTAAATCTTTGCTGTCAGAATTTATTTGGCAAATGTGTTTCCATCTCCCATTGTGTACATTAACTCTTTTTTTGGAATGGCCAAAAACCCACCTCAAACGAGCATAAAAATTTTTCTCTTGGAAATCTAGAAAGTTATTTTGAATTTTGCCTTTTCCAGCAACCATCTCTACTGCAGTATTTCTATACGTGCATAAAAAATTGCTGATGGCATTGATTGTCCGCATCCACTGCTTCGTCATGAGCATGAAGCAACAGGGGATAGTTGCTTGCATTATGTGGTTGACTTTGCAGCAATCCCTCATACCAAGCATGCATGTAGCGACAGTGGAGAGGAAAACTCCCCTTTAACAGGAAGTAACCTCCAGTAGAACCAAAGCCAGGCTTACCGTGAGTGTCCATCTATCATGGGGGTTTTGATAAGAGAGAGCATACACACAAAACGAACACAGAGACACTGATCCAGGAGTACTTTTTATGTGATAAAAGTAAAAATGTAATAGAAGTTCCTTTAGCGGGTTCATCAAGGAGAGAAACATAGCCAAGCTGATGAGCTATGAGATAAGTTTTTTTTTTCAAATCTATGATGAAAGAGAGTACATATAGTTTTGTAGGAGAAACGATTTTAAACACTGAAAGACAGAGCCAAGCCATCATCTATAGAAAGAGAAGGTCCATCTTTAGTCCATCTGATCAGATTCATCGGGATTTATGAATAAATATTATTGAGTATAATCAGCATAACAGTGAAAATATATCCCACTGACAATATTTAGTAAAGAGAATGTGCCCAATCACTGAACCTTATACCTCTTTACAAGTAATCCTGGAATGTAAAGAACATTTTTCATCATTGTCCTTCAAACAATGCCACAAAGTGCTCTACCAGCTCTCTGTACTCAGACACTTGTCCATCTCTGACACTTCCAACAACTGTGGACTCCAAGTGTTTCTGCAGATGTCAGGACTCCATCTCAGACTCAGGACTTAGAGTGAAAATGAACGGTGAGAGTACAGTCCCCTGTGGTACTCTTGTGCTGCTGACTACCTGGTTAGACGCATGACCCTTCAATCTTTCAAACTGTGATCTCTCGGTATGGTAATTGTTGATCCAGGTGATTGTTCCTGTCTGATAAATTAAACTAATTAAAGGCTGAATTGTGTTAAATATACTGGAGGAATCAATGAACATTATTCTCGCGGTGCTGCTTGCTTTGTCCAGATGATTGTGGGTGATGTTTCTAGAGAGAGAGAGAGAGAGAGCAGTGGGATGGGAAGGTGAAGGAAACAGAAACTCTTGATTTGGTTGATGTTTGGGCTTTAGTTGATTTTGTATTCAATCTCAGTTTATAATCTTTTCCAGAAAAGTTATTTTTGTGTTTCTGAAGTCATTTAACTTGGACGTGTGAATCATTCAGGAATAACATAGCATGTAATCTAAAGGGAAGAACCAGTGATGTGTCGACATATAACATAAGACTTTGCAAAGAATACGTGTTAAATTGGATCTTGATGAACTTTAATATTAATGACCTGTCATAAAAAAATTCAGTTTTCTTGTATTTTTCATAGCTTCAACTAAAGATAACAGAATTTGACAGCAAGAAACAACTATTTCATGTTCAATGCCAGTTCTTGTTGTTTTATTCTTTCTGTTTCTCAGACATGACTTATTAATTTGTCTTCCTTTTACTTGCAAAACAGTTAAAATCCAAAATGAGATTGTCATAAGATCTCCAGAAGGCTTGAAAAAACATTTTTTAAGACTCCTAAAAATGTTTAAGAATGTCTGGTGGGCTGAAAGCATAATAAAAATATATATTTTTTGAAAATTTAGAGGTGGCTCCCATTTAATAATCAAGCTCCATCATATGTTCCTAACAGAGCACTTTGCTCTCAGACTGCAGGTCTGCTGGTGGTTCCTAGAGTCTCTAAAAGTAGAATGGGAGGCAGATCCTATAGCTATCAGGCTTAGGTTGCTGGAGGATATCAGGGTCTATTTCTCTAACTCTGCTTAGTTCTTCTACTGTTCTCCAATTTGTGTTATTTTATTGTTATTGTTCAATTTATGTTCTCTCTGTTTTTTTCTCTTCATACTAGGTACATGAGGTCTGGCGTTCTGTTAGCTGTGAGTACACCATTTCTTATTGTACACCATTTCTTATTAAAAAAAAAGTTTAATCAAGTTTGTTAGACATTTGCTATCGAGTAATCAAACCTGTCATCATCAATGTGTGACGACAGACATTGGGGCACATCAAGCAATATTAACTTTCACCCCTACTTCTTGTCCAAATGTTCAGTCTGGCACTCCAGAATCCGCAGAAATAACATGTGTGTGTGTATGTCCAACAATGTGCGAGCAGTTCTGGTCACATGACACATGTTGTGCCTCTCATTCGCTCTGTGGGTGGGATGCCTGCTCTGCATCCAGGAGGTGTTTGTTACGAGCACACAACAATGTGCGACTTTGTCATATACGGATACACAGAAGCACAGAGCGTGTGCAGAGAGGAGAGCCAGAAGAAATAAATGACTTTGTCAGCTGGATGCCCCTAATCAGGCCATGTGTGATTGATCTCTGCATGACCCAGAACATTTCCACCCATCTACTACTTTCATTGGCATCAACTTATTCTTGCTTAGTTTGCACTCGTGTGTGACTATCTACAGAAGGGGAACGGTTTTTAAATGTTACAAGTGTACTTTTAAGTTAAAAGAGAAAGACAGTTTTATCAGAAATGGATTATTAAAATTGAGATAGCATATAATGAGATATCTGTGCAGACTAATACGTCAATTGTTTCTCTTCTCCGTGCCTTGCTCCACTTGCAGGTCATCTTCATTTTTAGATTCTCGCACTGTAATCTCTAACACCGATTATAATGTTCATATCACAAATTTGGCCAAACTATTGTATTGCTTTTATGGATCTACTGTTAACACTGCTCATCTATTATATCATTATATTATAGTTCTTACCTTTTTGGTAGATGGTGAAAATTGTCTTCACCTTGATGGTCTTTGGTTTTCATCGGCGTGATCATAGAGACCTGACGGCTTCATCAGTTACGCGATCTAAATATGAAGGAGGCTGTAACGGGTATCCAAGCGAGGAGCATGTGGAACAACCTTGTTTTCGCCGGCATTCCTGAACGCACAGACGAATACCCAGAAACCACAGAGGTCTTTGGGCTTAGATTTCAGTTTCAACAGAGAATACTAGATTGATTGAAAAGCTCCACAGCCTGATTTCATGAGAGTTTCACTATATAACTGACGGTCATTAGCATAAAGACCTACTTGCAGTTAACCTCTGTCCCAACTCGGTGCTAACATACATCCTTAGGGAACACCTAAGATAGTGCAAGTGTAGTTAATGTATTGATTTCTAGGTATTTATTGTCCAATACATTTATAGTTATTTATAACCAGAATTGCTGGTGTAATCGTTGTATGGTGTAAACTAGGGCAATTTTAGCGGGTCATCAAAATGGGAGATTGTGTTCTGGACACTGTGACTTTGTAACCAACATTGCCAGCTTGGGAATTTCCCCCAAGGAATTATTGTTACTGAGCTTATGTATTTACATTTATTTATTTAAGTAAAATAACTAAAATTGCTCTCAGTCTCTTTTCACTCAAGAAGACCAGAATCATTGTTCCCCCAGTACAAAACGTTTATTTAAAATGAATATAAAACAATGGGGCTGCACAGTGTACTCTGGCTTCTACCCACAGTCCATAAACATGACTGCTAAGTTAACTGGT
This sequence comes from Fundulus heteroclitus, assembly GCF_011125445.2. Lineage (NCBI taxonomy): Eukaryota > Metazoa > Chordata > Actinopteri > Cyprinodontiformes > Fundulidae > Fundulus > Fundulus heteroclitus. The sequence continues at coordinate 6,405,888 of NC_046371.1, read as the reverse complement.
CCCTCCAAACTGTTCTTTAGGTGTGGTTGTATACATGCATCGCTTTGACCAGCCTTCACGATTGCAATATTGCTCATAATGACATTTTTGAAAAAAAGTATTGCGATTTGAAGTTAAATCGTTGTGAAATCACAGAAGAGAAGGATATTGTGACTGTAAGGCTGAAGCCACAAGGAGCAGCAGAGTCACCGAAAGTTATTTATTAAACATTAAATAACTTAAAAATGTGCTTAATGGCACAACACCGCTCTTCTCTGATCTAAAGCCTAAATAAAATTTAGTGAGAATTTATCAGAAATTGCTTAAGGGGGATATTTAGAAAATGATTATTAAAGAGTCCATAAGCATTTCTGTCAAACTGGTTGTATAACATGCATTTTATGAGATCTCTTTTGAAGAGGATGCCTCATATGTCTTGAGAAGAAAGGGGCACTTCCTCATGAAGGTGGATTTGGTTTCTTTTAGATAATCTCATTGTCTCTTTCTTTTTCCCCATCTTAAAGTATCTCTATCAGCAGTTTGTTTCATCTCAGATACTTTTCTCAACAGGAAACAGAGCTCCCCCTCAACCCCATTAGGGACCAGTGTCCAGTTACACTTATTCGTGCGTGTATGTGTGTGAGTTTCTGCGCCTGCACATAGTGTATCTTGGTGTTTCTCAGATCTTGCTGAGTAAGGACAGAAACTAAAAGAAAAAAATTAATACAAAAGTAGGGTTACATACACACCCAAACGCACATGAATGAGGTTTCTCACACAACCACACACACACACACAAACACACACAGACACACAAAAGGCGGGCTTCATATTACAGCCGTACAGCATTTTCAGCATGATCAGTCAGTGATGTCACCTACTGAACAAATGAATGGGGGGAAAGAACCACAATCTCCTTGATCACTTCCACTTCAAGCCTGTCTTTTGGCCAGAAATGAACATGTTTCAGAATTGAGAGAAAAATGCTTTTTTTTTTGCTCCTGACTTGACTCTGCACAGAAGGAGACAGAAAGGAATGAATCATTGAATCAATGAATCAGGAATCATTGATGAACACATTTTACCTGACAAAACCGCAAGTGAGTGTTTTGGCTAAAAAATAAAATTAAAATTATGTTCCATTCAGCTTTGGCTTCTAATTAAAATAAAAATTGGTGTACCGACATAGCTCATGTAAAAATAGCAACTAAGATGTTTGGTATCTACTTTATAGGAGGTTTGGGACAGTTCTCAGTAAAAAAAAAAACAATATCACAAAAAATGAAAACTATTTCACCTGGGTGCCTCAGCAATAGTTGGCTGCTTTGAAATGGGTGATGAGAGTGAATATAGGCAAGGCAAGGCAAATGTATTTATTTAGCACAATTCAGAACAAAGACAATGCAAAGTGCTTTACATGATTAAAATATAGCAAAATAAGACAGAATAAAATGTAGGAATAAAATGTAGATAGAAAAAAGAACAAAAAAGTGGTGATTCAGTTAACTAGAACAGTTGAAGGCAATCCTAAACAAATGTGTTTTTAATCTTGATTTAAAGGAACTCAGGCTTTCCGCACCATTACAATTTCCTGGAAGTTTGTTCCAGATCAGTGGAGCATAGGAACGAAATGCTGCTTCTCCATGTCTGGTTCTGGTTCTGGTTCTGCAGAGTAGGCTGGAGCCAGAAGACCTAAGTGGTCTGGATGGTTGATGCCCTGATAACAAGTCTGTGATGTATTTAGGTGCTAAGCCATTCAGGGATTTATAGACTAACAGAAGGATTTTAAAGTCTATTCTCTGAGATACAGGGAGCCAGTGGAAGGACTTTAGAACTGGGGTGACTTTCTTAGTCTTAGTGAGGACGCGGGCAGTAGTGTCTGGATCAGTTGCAGCTGTCTGATCCACTTTTTAGGCAGACCTGTGAAAACACCGTTGCAGTGATCAGTTCTACTAAAGATAAACGCATGGATTAGTTTTTCCAGATCCTGCTGAGACATTAGTCCTTTAATCCTAGAAATGTTCTTCAGGTGATAGAAAGCTGACCTTGTAACTGTCTTTAGATGCTTTTGGAGGTTCAGGTCTGAGTCCATCACTACTCTCAGATTTCGGGCCTGATTAGGACTATGATGGGCAACTTTGTCACTCGGAGTGAGCTGAACCATCTGCAGCTACACGTGACAAAAACTAAGGAGCTAATAGTGGATCTGAGGAGGACAAAAACACCTGTGACCCCTGTTTCCATCCAGGGGGTCCCTGTTGACACTGTGGAGGAGTATAAGTACCTTGGAGTGTACTTTAACAATAAGCTGGACTGCCATCCATCCATCCATCCATCCATCCATCCATCCATCCATCCATCCATCCATCCATCCATCCATCCATCCATCCATCCATCCATCCATCCATCCATCCATCCATCCATCCATCCATCCATCCATCCATCTAATTGGTAAATGGACTGAATTTATATAGCACCTTTCCAGTCATACTGACCATTCAAGGCGCTAACCCTCAATAATAGCTCCTAGCTCTTGTTCTGTAACCTTTCACAGAGTTAACTGTAAGAACTCTATTGTGGGGAGGAAAGGAGCGTCGGACTGCTGTTCCGATTTCAGACAGCCTTTAACTTCGACGTCATTATGTGACGGAAACACACGTGGATTGTCAAATCAGAGCCTACAAAGTGCGCACTCTCTTCTCTCTACACATTTTCGTTAATTTCAGTGAGACGGGCTGTGCTCATATATTATTTCACTCAAAGGACTTTGGGATACTTTCGGCTTCTTAAGAGACATGACAGGGTTCCTAGGCAAAACTAGCTGCTATAGGAAGCATACAGGCTCCTTTTCAAACCTCCTTTCTTACTGACTGCACTATTTGGACAGCACTTATCATGGCGACCACTGACGCACTTCTGCTTTGGCTAAAGAGTCCTTGGTCAATAAAGATGTTCAGAAGGAGCCTCAAAATGATTTGACTTCTATTTTCAAACCACTCTGTTTTCTAAGGCTCAGCAAGAGAGATAGATATTCTGGGAATAAGGAGGTTGTAATCTTGATTCCAACTTTCCTCTGCCACAGGTCAATGTGTTCTTGGGCAAGACACTAAATCTCAGGTTGCTCCTTGTATGTAAACCAGTATGTGAACAGGCTAACTTAACTAAAAGTGATTGATCATTAGGGGCCAAATAGCTCAAATGTAATTTACTGAAATTTGGTGCGTTAATGCACAGTGCTTGGAAAATGCTGGCATGTTTCCAATTTCATTCTCACTCCGCAGCATTTGTATGCATCGTTTGGTACTCCTGAAAAACATGCCACTTGTTTTTTTTTTTTTTCCATTTCCAACTGTTAGATGCATGATGAACTCATCTAACATGGTACCCCGGATGGTGTGGAAACAGGCTAACAGCCATCCACAATACTTAACACTGTATGAGATTCTTTTCCATCCATAGATTCTTGGTTTCACACTGGACCCACCTGGAGTGGTTGATGCTGATAAGCTAAGTCTCAATCTCATCTAACAGATTTTTAGAAGAGTCTGTGTGTTTAAATTTGTATTGGTCGTACAAAAAGTGTGGGTAGGGTATCAAAACTCACTTTAATCTTGGGACCAACATCCTTCTACATCTGGCGCTGAGGAGTCGCTGGAAAAAAGTAATGATGCTGCTGCAACCGGATGTCCTCTTTTAAATACTGTTATATACTGAACATGCAGCTGCAGTAAATATACGCTCCTTGGGCTGAAGTGGCTGCCAGACTATATGTAAAGCACTGAATACACTTCTTATGCTGTCACAATCCATCCCTGTGCCTTCTTTTCCAGGTGTTTATTGGCATCTGAGAGAAACTACAACATGGGTAACAGAGAGTTACTAGCATTCAAACTGGCCCTAGAGGAGTGGGGCCATTGGCTGAATAGAGCTGTGCATCGTTTCATCATCTGAACAGACCTCAACCTAAACACTACCAGGCTTAATCTAAGAAACGCCATGTGGATTCTCTTATTTGGTTGAATTTTCTCTATCGTTTAGACCAGAAGCCAATGATTTTAAACCTGATGCTCTTACCTAGAAGCTCGAGCCAAGAGGTAGACAAAGAGGATTCTGATTTAATGGTTTTGACCCATGCCTGACTTCTGACTTCGCTATACCTGCCAGATTTGCAAAGATATGATCTGCTTTCAGAACCAAATGTCCTGGTAGAGTAGAACTGATGTATTTTTTCCTCATATAAGGAGCAACATGCAGCATGTTCCCTCACCTGCTGCTCATACTGGGCAGCTTCCCGTGATACCACCATAAACAAGCAGCTGTAGAAACTGCATCATGTCCAGGTGATGTGTTTTACTATATTGTTGCAATAAATTCAGTGATTGATTTGTGCATTTGTGCACTGCTTTCTTTAATTTGTGGTCAGCTATCTTCCTCATGATTGTGACTGGGCCTCTTAAGTAAAAAGGTCCAGTGATCATATTCACAAAGAATTCTGAGACTAAAAGTAACTAAAAGTGATGTCATTTTAAACAAAAATCTTAGAATTTCTTGAATTCTAAGTCTAAATCTCTAATATTGACTGCTGCTCAGGGTGAGATTTAAGCAATAGTAAAGATTTACTAGAATCTTTGGCTTCTTTCTTTTATACAAATGAAAATTTTCCACATGAAAATTAGCTACACAGGAGTGCAATTAACTACATTGTCCCCTGTCAAGGGAAAAAAAAGTACATCATGTTTGAAAAACTACACTATGCTCATGAAAAATTGGCCAGTGCCAGAATTCACAAAGATTCACAGAATCCTCTCAGAGAGCCCCTATCGTAGCCAAACAATGTGTACAGATGAGTCTTAGCTTAAGAACGATTCAGATAGCTGTTGAGAGTGACTCTGAGTAAGAAATGGCAGATTTTTTTTTTTTTTATCTTAGTGAGGAAGTGTGGTTGACCCTGTTGCTAGGTGTGACACTTTCAAGAGCTGTGACTAGTTGAAAACACAAAAAAAAACAAAAACAAATGCACTCCTAGTCACAAAAGGAGAGAAATGAACTGATTAATCTGGATCAAGAAAGTTATGTTTACTTGCCAGTCATTTTATTACTTTATCCATTTGATATTAATGCGCACTCACCTATCAGCATTTTGATGAGATTGTCTGCTTGTATTTGGCAAAAAAAGCAAGGCATCTGTCCACTCAGCTCTGGGAAGAGAATTAGAGGAAATTTGAAAGGTAAATTGGTCCGTGGATCACAACGCAAATACATGGACTTTGAAGCAAATTTTCACAGATCAATGCATTTTTTTTTCTCTGTGCCTCTAGGGACTTTTATGCACCAGCCTGGAAAGTGAGAAGCAGTCAAAAGAGAGGAAATGACATCACACAAGTTCAATTAAATTTTAATTCAATTTTATTTATATAGCGCCAATTCATGAAACATGTCATCTCGAGGCACTTTACAAAGTCAAATTGAATCATATTATACAGATTGGTCAAAAATTTCCTATATAAGGGAACCAGTTAATTGCATCAAGTCTTGACAAGAGCCATAGTGGACAGTCGTCTGCGTTGTTAATGGCTTTGCAGCAATCTCTCATACTGAGCAAGCATGAAGCGACAGTGGAGAGGAAAACTCCCCTTTAACAGGGAGGAAAAATCTCCAACAAAACCAGGCTCAGTGTGAATGGTCATCTGACTTGACCCACTAGGGGTTAGAGAAGAGAAGCAGAGACAAATTAAGAGTGACAAAAAAACACAGAAGCACACATTGATCTAGGAGTACTTTCTATGTTATATGGTAATAGCGGGTGATCTGTCTTCCCTTGGATGATGTCACAGCTAAGAGAACGCCAGACCAGGTGTACCTTCTATCAAGAGAAAAAAAAATCACAGACAACAAAAAGGTAAAAGATGAAATAACAATAAAAAATGCACATTGGAGAACAGTAGGAGAACTAAGCAGAGTGAGAGATTCTTTAAGATGAACTCCGAGATGACATGACATGAATCCAAGATTCTCTGAATTATTCTGATGATAGTTTTCAACTATTTTATTTGTCCTTCTGTTCTTTTGTGTGTACATAGAGCCTTAGTTTCTTCAATGTTAATTTTTCTCAGTAGCTTAGTTATGTTTCACTAGCCTAGTAGAGGATTTGTTGATTGAAACATAGTGTTAGTTCAGATAAACAACATTCAATAGTGATGTTAATTTTTTCTGTTAATAAATTCTTGAACTTGAAGAGTTAATTTATTCTATATGTGTGCATAGTTTACTGTTAAGAGAGCGCCAGTGCCCGAATCATTCATTTCAACTATTGTTCTGATATCAGCTGTTTGGGCTAATATTCACTGGAAAAAAAACTAACAGACTGAGAGTTATTTATTAAACATTAAATAACTTAAAAACATGTGTAATGGCACAACAGAGTTCATTTGGAAAGGAGCTCAGAATAGGCTAAACTGGGGAGGTAAAACGTCATCATCTGAGAATGATTTTGTGCAAAAATGCAATGAACATGTTTTGTATGGACCGCATTTCTCCATTGTGGGACAATAAAGTTATTTCTCATCTTAGACCGATCCTAAATGTTTAAAAAGGAGCATTTTAGGTCAACTTTAAGTGTTTATCCTCTGCATTGTGACATTTTTCCCAAGCTTGTTTAAGTTCGACTTCTGCACTGTCATGTTAAAGAAGCTTAAGTGAATTGAGCTGAATTCAGTGATGGGAGAGGGAGGAGTTGAGACGGGAAGGCAGGAGGAGGGCTGACTTAATGTGTGTGTGTGAAAGAGAGACCGAGGCTGCATGCAGCTCTCAGTCATTCATCTCTTAGAAAGAGGAGAGGAAACTACAACAAAAAGGCAAGGAGATTTTTAATCAAAACCCCCCCCAAAGAGGACGCTTTTTAAACTGATATCAATTCTGATCAATTCAAACTTTAAAAGCTGCTTTTTTTCCCCCCTTTGCAATCAATTCTTTTCACACTTACTGTGCTGCTGCTGCAAGTTCAGCTGCTGTGTGGAGATACTTCTGATGCCCTCTTGCATCTGAGAACTCTTCCTTCTCTGAGAACTGCAGACCAAATACACAAAAGCCATAAGTGTGCGCTTCGTTTGACTTGATTCCAGCATCGGGAGCAGCCATTCCAAAGTGAATCTCTGTTGAGCAGGGACAGAGAGGGGGGAGCTCTCTTTTATGCACTTTGCACCAAAGGACTGGTTGGCTTATTTTTGGGAGGTGAAGAACGGGGTGACCTGAAGAGGAAGCATCCGGGATCAGAGCGCTCCCAGAAAAAGCTCCGGGAAGACGAGGAGGGGAGTGCTATAAACTGGGAAAGAGCATCCTCCCAGCCAAGAAACCAGTGCACCAATAAGTCTACAACAACCGGTTCTTTTTTTAAATGTGTTTTACTAAATAGAAAGCTCAGCTGTAAGATTAAAACTCCCCACACTGTAGGGATACTGCACACTCACATCCGGGACGCACCAGCACACCGCTGCAGAATGGATCTCCCTCCAATCAGAGGTAAGCATTAATTCATCCTGTCGCCATTCGATCTCATGGAGATCTATTGATGTTTTGCCTGACCTTCACACGATAGAAATGTTTCAGGATTTTTTTGAGGAAAGTCGGTCGTTCAAGCTCCTCGTTATGGTTGTGTAAGCGCATCTTAAAATCTGCTCTGTTTAAACTTTACGTTTGGGCTTTACATTGCAGCACGTCTCACGGTTTTTAAGTTTTCAATAATCAAAATAATTATATTTGGTCATTTAACACCCTGCTGAAATACGTTCATCATTTGAAATAAAAGCACGTATTGTTTGTTTTATTACATTCATCTGACATGCATTTTTATATTAATGTGCAAATGTGTGAATAATGAGAAATATGATGGAAAACTACGAGATCAATTTAAATTTACATTTAAGAAACACTGACATTTAAGAAACAAAAAAATCTGAATCGCACTCACATCTTAATTAACAAAAAGAACAGAATGTAACTTCTGCTCTAAAATTGCACATAATGAACTGAAAGAAGATAAACATGAAAATAACTAACTACCAATGGAGCAACCTGTGTAAAATAATACAGTACATTAAATGCTGGACAAGGAAAATTCAAATGTACAAAGATGGCATAAGGGTGAATAAAAATTAAATTAAATATAGTTACAGTGCATTATTTACACTTCAGTTAAGCATTAAAGAAGAAGAAAAAGATTTTTACATATTTAGTAGCGTTTTGCATAATGAACAAATGAATAAAGCTTTGGTAGTATAAGAATAAATGAAAACTCTTCCACAGGCAGATGAAACAAACAAATCCACGGCAAAACTACCATCAATGGCCCTTTAAATGTCATTGACAACAAGGTTTGTTAACATTAAGTGTTTTCTGTTCATTATATAGATTTATAGACTCTATAGTATAGAGTGTTTAAATGGTGAATTTCATGAGTATTCAGTAATATGAGATATAAAATTACCCTTTTTTTTCAAGCAACAAATATGAATCAACCTGTGGTGTATCTGTTGTGTAACTAGTGAAACCCTGTAAAATGCTCTAAGGTGTGTCTGTGCAGCAACTTTGGGATGAAGTTAGGGTAACTTTATTTCAGCTATTCCACTTCTAAAGCCATGTAGCTTCAGAGCAATTTACATGTAACTGCATTGGGGACACGCGAGGCCTGGATTGATTGTCCTCAAGGTCGGATGTGGAACGTCAATACCCATCTACGCTGGGTTGCGAGTGGAGGGGTGGGTGGATGTGAAAATGATGGGATGGACTGACGCGAAGAAGGGAAAGAAAGAAAATGAACCGGATGCAGGAAGGGAGGAGCGGGTGGGCTGGTGTTGGGAAGAGGCATTCACCATAGTTGGACAAATGGACAGATGTTTGGAAGAAGAAGTCATCCGCAAATAGCGGAGGGGAGGGGAGGTGCTTTTCTGAAATTAAAACAGAATCATACGATGGCATTTCATTCAGCAAGTATGCAATATGAATCTAGGGAGAAAACATGAATAGAAGCACCTCTGCTGATCATTCTAAGTCTTCTCACTTATACAGAGAGAACATTTAAATGGAGCTGTCAGAAGAAGTGCAGAGCATCAATGTTAAAAACTGGCTTCCATGTCATTGAGTATTTAAAGACATCAAAGCATGACAGAGAATGTGTTGAACAAACCTATGTTGCCATTGCAGGACTGAGACATTTTTTGCATTTGGTCACCAAGTTTTAATGCATCTCAGGAGGGATTTTGAACCCCTGCTCTTTTTTAGAAAGTCTCTAAATCCTTTGGGTTTTTTGGCTCCTCATTTCAGCTGTGGGCTGAATCATCAACTTTCTCATGATCATTCTCACCACGTAAGATTCAGATTGGAGCCTCAAACTGAAAGTGACTGAGGGTAATTTCGTAACTTTTATATGTCAGTGATTTCTCTGATGTCACCTTCTCATAAGCTATTTACAGATGTTATTATAGCCCCTTGCAGCCTTGTGCAGATAGCACCCCTTGACGGCTCCACACTGGTGGAGAAAAGTTGGAATTGAAGAAATTGTCTCTGTGGACAGTTGTGGTTTATTCCCATACCAAGTCAAGGCCTGAAATATCTTTAAAGCAACTAATTTTGGGTGCTCAATTTCCAACTTTTATGTAGTGCAAAATATCTAATTCCTTTCCTGATATTTCCTGTTTCTGGATTTTAAAATCAAACTTGCGAAACCTACTTCTGTTTGTAAATGAGCAAAGTTAGCAACTCAGCGGGAGATTCAATTGAGTTTAAATTCAGCTTATTTATGTAGCAGCAACTCACAACACAGGTTGTCTCAAGGCACTTTGCATTACAAATGTCGAAGACTCATTTCTCTCACTGCATGTTTTCAGGACTAAGCATTGTACAAGAAAAAAAAATTACAGTTTAAACTCTATCTGCAAAATACTCAAACATTGTGGTCCTTCCATCAACATATGTGGAGTTGAACTTAATTTTCAGAATCAGAACCCTTTTCCTATGTTAACTTATCAAATGGCAGCCAGAATCAGTGGAGGGCTAGCTAGCATTGCCTTAGCTAACATGTTATGCTAGCTATACAGTACTGCCATCATTGTAACTCAGAATTTAAAACTCTGACCTGCCAACGATGTTACTCGCAGTTGTCGATTGGAAAACCAGAGAAATGTAGAAACTGTGGTGCTGATTAGTTACTAATGAAAGAGAACAGCGCCTTATTTCTGTGTACCTGAGGTGTACAAAAGCTGAAACAAGTTTACTAACAAAGGTTAGTGGGCTCCTGATTTATTAAGATACAAACTGAAGGGCAAATAAACCGTGATTTTTTTTTGTGTTCTCTACGTAAAGCAGCCATATTGGATTTTGATGTTGTGTTAGTGAGAAGTCTCCAAGTGTCAACTTAAAAACTTCGACCTCAGGAGGTATTCCTAGGAAATTCTGATTGCTGATGTGGAAGTAGTTATGCTAGCCCCTGTTTTAGCAAGCCCTATTTTGGCTAGCATCTTCTGCCAATGTCAGGTTAACTTATAGCCAGAATACCTTTTCATTCTGGAGGCGCTGCTTACTTTTAAGTTGTTTTCGATTTGTCTTGGGAATCAGGTTTCAGATTTATTATTAAACTCTTTTCTTAGATTTGTTTATTGTTGTGGTGCAACTACTATTAGCAACCCAGGCCAAAAACATTGCATTTCTCCCCATTTGATACACAACAGAAACATCTTCATAGTTAGTGCTCAGCACCATGTGTCACTGGTTTTATGATATGCAGCAGTCAAAAGTCCTTATAAATAGTTTATACTTACTACTTTCTCTACATCTTATATGCATGACCGCCATATTGGATTTTGAACTCAGCGCTGCATTTCTGATCCAGAGGGGTTCAGTAAAGTCAGTGGGGTATGGTGGTAAAAGATTAGTCTTAGATAACCTTTAGCCTGTTGATTTATTTTGTTAAAAACTAAGACAAGCATTGGTGTAAATTTGTAAAATTATATAGTATTATTGTCATATTTCATCTGTAAAAAACAATCTAAGTTGTTTGGTAACTTCCATCTTTACCATCCTTCCTTTGACTCAATTCAATTCAGTTCAAAAATACTTTATTAAATAAAAAGGCAAATTAAATGTTTTCTTCAAAGAGTTGTAGATGTTGATGGCAGTGGGCAGGATGGATTCTCTGTAGCGGTCGGTGTTACGGTGGATCTGAAGAAGCCTCTGAATGAAGATACCCTTGTGCTGAATGATAGTCTGATGAAGAAGATGCTCAGGGTTGTCTGTAATGTTCTTCATTTTATGAATGCACAATCATCTCTGTAAGGTCTTAGATGAGCCCCTAGAACAGAGCCAGCCTTCTCTATCAGCTTGATATCAGCTTTATGAGCTTTTTTAAGTTACTTGCTCTGAGGTTACTACCCCAGAAGATGATGGCAGAGAACATTGCACTCTTCTCTACGCTACGGACTTAGATCTGTTGCATCTTGCTGCAAACACCAAATGTACCTACCCTTCCTCAAGAAGTCCAGCCTGCTGTCTCTCTCTTCTTGTAGACAGCTTCACAGTTGCCTCTCCAGTCCAGTCAGTGGTCTAGGTGAGCACCAAGGTATTTATAGTCCTCCACTATCTCCACTTCTCCTCTCATGATGGAAATAGTGTTTGATCTAGTCATGTCTCTCCTGAAGTGAGCAACAACACCCTTTGTTTTATTTATGTTCAACAATAGATGATTGTTTTCACACAATCTCACGAAGCGGTCCAGCAAATCCCTGTACTCAGCTTCTTGTCGGTCTCTTGTGCATCCCATTAATTCATGATTTTACGAAGTTCAACCTGAACTCCCTTGTTCCCTGACATGTTTGAAAAACAGCCGGTTGCTGAATTAGATCCAGTGAAATAAAAGCTCCTAATTAGACTACTTCTGCACATTTTTAAAATAGTTATCTTCATGTATGGCAAAATCAGTGCAAGGGTGATCATTTGTCAGATGGGTTGGGGTTGAATATAAATCCTAGTTTTCCAATGGTTAAATGAAAATTAAATAAAAACAAATCCATACTCTTGTTTATTATCGTCACTTAATTGTGAAAAAAGTTTGTGGGCTTTGTCCCACATGATTGCTAACAGGATCTCCCCTTTAGGTACATATAATTCCAGTTTTGTGTTTTGATTCCAGCTTTTATTTATTTGATTATTTAAAAAAAAATCCTAAATACTTCTAATTTACTAAAATCTATGAACAACAGGCCCAAATGGTCACTCCTTTTCTCATTTTCACCATTGTAAACATCATGTACCGTTCTCTCGTTTTCTGGCTCTTCCCACTTCCTCGTTTCCTCCTTCCCCTGCCTGGACTCTCTGGTCTGCAGTGTCTATTTCAGTCTTTCCGTTGGGGTCAGATTCGGCACATCCGCTATCTCGTCCAGTTTATTGTCATTGAATTCTGCTGTGCTCCCTGAGGGCGTTGGGACGAGGGCCCCTGGGTCTTAGTGCCATACCAGTCCTTAAGCAAAAAGTCCCACAGCCAACAGAATCAGAAGCCACGTGGTTGGATATCTTGAGCTGCTGAATTCTGCTGATTTAAACCAGTTGGGATAATCTCTGTGTGCATGAATTTTAACAGAAAGGTTTTCTATATTTTCAATTGGGCAACTGATAAAAAAATAAGACATCAGAAAATTAAAAAGTAAACATTTCCTTAATGTAAAATGTTTAAACATGTAGTTTAGGTGATATGCTGGCACTGAAATAAAACTTAATATTTATCTTCACTGCTAAAAAAACCCACTGTAAGGTACAAGATTTCATTCGTTCCCTCTGGATAAAGAGATAACTCGAGGCACAACGGGACAAAAAGGCAAGAAAAGTTAAAGAAAAGGTCAGCAGAGGTGAACGGCTGAAAAGAGAATGTGAAGAAAAGTAGGATGAGTGAAAGAGGAGGGAGAATAGAGAGGAAAGGAAGATGGGGGGAAAAGGAGAGGAGAGGAAAGGGCAACCCCTCCTCATTCCAAAGGGTCACTGCTGCCGGTTTTAAAATAGCCTGCAACCATGATGTCATCTGCGAGGGATGCTTCAACCAATGAAGTCCAGCAGGTTGAGTTTAGATTCAGCAAAAGAAAGAAAGTCAGACAAGTGAGCCACAGAAAACTTTTTCCCCTTTTCTTACGTAGAGCAGTGGCGTTTTCATTCAACATTTCATTCAGCTAAAATTAAGACAGCAGATGATTAATTCAATTAAATGCTGGAGGAACATACAACATTTATTTAAGAATAGATGAGCCTAAGTACTTCAAGTCATATGTCACGAATTTGACTAAACTTCATGCAAACAAAACAGAATTTTTATTATTTGCTTCTTTACTCTTCGCTTGAATACTTTGCCAGCTGTATGAGCTTATACAGTTGAAGAGGCTAAAGGAGAAGCTAATAGGGCAATTTATTCTGGTTTCTTTAGTTAGAGTTCAGATTGTTGGTCTTCTTTATAAGACACGCTGTCCTTCGGATGGTCTGGAGTGGCATACAGTGGTCAATAGAAAATAGTTTTGTATGCAAATACAAAGACATTGATTTTATTTTGGAAAAAGGGCTTTTATTTTCTGGATGACATTTTTTCTGTTTTAAGTAGCCACATTAGCAATTGTACATGTGTGTGTGCCAATGTCCTGCTATTATGCACAATATTGTGTTTTTTAACAATACCTGAATCTCTAAGTCATGGGTGCACAATAAAACATTATTTTAATATCGATTTACATAGTAATAAAACTAGATTTTGGATTTTTTTTTTTGAAAAGCAATATATGTTGGGCTTCCAGTGTTGAAATGTATGTACATTCCAATGAAATTTGTTCTCTGATTTTAACCCATCCCTTAGGGAACAGTGGGCTGCCCCTGTGCAGTGCCCAGGCAACATTCTGGGACCCAGAGTGACGCTCTGTGGGACTCAAACTCAGGAACTCTCAGCCTTCCCAAGACGCAAGCACCCTGCTCTAACCACTAGGCCACCACTCCCCACTACAAACATGCATACCTGATACAGATAATAGTGACAGTCTTTCAAACCAGAGCAAGAAGTCTCCAAAGGCTTTAAACAGACAAGCTGATTATGGGATGTTCCATTTCTGATGCACTACCTAGGGGTCTTTGTTTAAATTAATAAGTGTGTATGTATGTGTATTTGAACAATTTCAATAGACTATAGTTGTTTTTAATAGACTAGTGTATTGTTAATATTCTCTGCTTCTGATTGCAATTGTGTTTTATTGATTAAATTCCAATTAATGGTGGTTTGTCTTATTGGAGGAGCTTGCGGTTTGAAGCCTTGTTTTGCAGTTTGGTGCCCAAGAGGCACAGAGTTCTTAAGCTCCATTGCCGGGTGTCCTGGTGCTTTTTGGTCATTTAGATACAGCATAATCTCAGTTTGATTAATTTGAAAATGTTTGCTTTTTAAATAGCTTCGTATTTGATTCTTCTTTGCACCATGAAGCTTTCTCGCTGGGGAGAAAGCAAACAATATCAAGCACCCAGCCTGAAGTCTGTGAATTCCTCTTTCTCATTCGGCCAAATACCACAATAGTCTTCTAAGAAATTAGTGGGCAAATCTTAATTTAGCATTACTGCAATCCAATCCCTCATATAATTGACCAGCGGTTCAAAATGTAAATTTTACCTCCAGAAAGAAGAAACACATTGATAATATTAGAATCTGTCATGAGTTTGAACATTTTTGGGTTTAACCATACGTAGATGTGAACAAAAAATATATAGTAAACAGATTAAATTTAGTTGTAGTTTTCAAGTTCTTATTGGCATAATATTGTGTAGGTTACCTGTGAAGCCAAGGTCCTTACTGATATGCCAGATTTCAACTTAGATCTAACCACATAATTAATATGACTCCTGGGCTAACCTGTTTATCATTTTTGAATGAACTTTGAAAAAGAATAGTGATCATATGGTACTAAACGTTTTTTTTGTTTAGCTATAAAATTGTCCTGGTTAAATTTCTGCATGCTTTTATGTATAAGGGGAAGCAATGTTTATACTTAAATGCCTCCAAAAGCCTAAATTTCTCCTCTTATTCAGTCTGGACCTAGGAATTTCCAAAAGTAATAAATTTTTGGCTCAGTGAACTGAAGCTCACGAGTGACGGTATTAATGTTCTGACAGATTATCTGGTGCTAAACCATTTCAATTCTCAAAAACAAGATGTACAGTTTTAAACTGAATCTGTAAATCAACATAAAGCCGGAGTAGGGAGGCCAGAACTAGTGTGATATGATAAAGGCTGCAAAAATATCCTTACCATTTCTTTTTATGGAGAGAATAACCTGTACATCATTGGCAAAGCACTTGGAAACTATATTCCATCATGTGAAAATACATTCCTAAGACATCCTATATGTAAAGGAAAGATCATGGTAACCGACATGATACCCTGAGTAACACCACATGGCCTTGATGCTGTAGCTGCAAAATATTAATCAGTGTTGAATAGGAAACCACCTTCAGTCAAAACATTATGCAATGTATTTTTTAATATTTAGTCTGATCAAGCCATAATAAGGGGGCAGTACAACTGCAGACTCAAAGACAAGCCAATCACTAAAACAACATAATTACAAGCACACCAGGAGTAATGGAAAAACTGTAGCAATAATAATAATAATAATAATAATAATAATAATAATAATAATAATAATAATAATAATAATGATAATAATAATACCCTTGAGAATAATAATAAGAATAAATTGTAGCCCAAAACAAGGCAAAAAAGAAAAAGTAACTTTATTATTTTAACACATACATGGTAATATTTATTGCAAAATAAAGAATGATTTTGCAATTTGATGTTTCAAATAGTGATGTTGCAGCAAAGACAGAGTGTACACAGTGTTTTAGTGGCAAGAAGTGATGGAGGAGAGAGTGTGAGTGTGTCCCAGGGCAGAGTCATTACTGATACTCCCCCAGAGCTCCATCCTCGGGTTACTGCTGACAGCTTCTGAAAACATCGGCTCTCACTCTGTCACAGTCTTCCTCTTTGTTTGGTCTGCTTCACTTCTATACATTTTCATATGATGCATGTCCTGTTCAGGCACTTCATCAATGTAAAACAGTAGGTTTCTGACACAAGAGTTTTGTGGATCCCAGAACAATGTCATGCAGTACAGATCAAAAAACTAGGTGGAGTTTCACTTTTAGGGATTGGATCACATCCAATTTGAGCATGTTCCAGATCCAATGTCTGAAAATACAGTGGGACTGGAAACAGCGTTAACTACAAACAGATGTAAAAGCTAATAGCAATGTAATATTACAAATATAAGTTGTTCAGGACAATGGGTGCTTGGGAGTTGGCTGAAGACCTCCGATTATTCAAGTCAGATTAGAGTTCTTCTTGTATATCCAAATAGGAATTTAGCAAATAATTGTTTTTATTTTTTATAAACTTTCTTTAGAACAACAACAATAGAAACAGGGACAATGCAGACCAGTGTATAAACAGAAATACAATATTTAAGGGCATTAAACAACAGATAGATTATAAAATGAAAACTAAATTGGTGCTTGAAGGTTGTAGCTTTTTGATAGCAGATATAATTTGAATGGCTTTATCACTTAAACTTAATTTTAGGGAGTCTATATAGCTCTTCATATGAAGATAAGAGAAATAAATATATAAAAACAGTTGCCGACATATAATAGTTCTGTATTAGTGAAGTCAGTTTTTCCAGTCTAAACAAAATACATTTATTTTAATTTCCAAATATCTACAAAGAAAAAAAGTTTGTAGTATTGTATAACAACAATCCAAAAGCGATTAACTACATTTTGTTCATGATTATTGTAGAAAATACATGCAGTCCAAGTTTACAGTAGAGAGCAGGTATGAAAAAAATCCTGTAAAGTATGAATTCTTCCAAAATTTTAGATAATAATTGTTACTTTTTATTGATTTATAAAATGCAAAGTTAGAGGATAAAAGAAAAATCTAAAGCACATCAATATTTGGTGTTACCACCGTTTGCCTTCAAACCTTTACCTTAAAATTACTGTCAATTTATTTATTCTTGATATCCAAGTAAAAAAACTGGAAGCTGAGATAAATCCTAACTATATAAGAAAGAAAATGCAGAGGTGTTACTTTTAGCTGCAACGTATAATATTGCACAGAGGGCTATTCATGAATCTGAGAACTGACAGTAAAATTTATGTTACGTTAATTAGTGTTATGTTAGCTCTATTTTAACCATTCATAGCCATAACAACTTTACTAGCAGCTGTTTTACGATACAGTATGGAGCTAATTTAATAGGACGCTAACACCCACCTTTTATTCATAGAAAATATAAAGAATTTTAAACCAATTTAGTTCAGATTTTTATTGTTGCTTTGTAGCTTTCCTCCTTAAACCGATCTAAGGTTGTTTACATGGTAAAAAAAGGATCAAAATAATACTCTATCTATCTATCTATCTATCTATCTATCTATCTATCTATCTATCTATCTATCTATCTATCTATCTATCTATCTATCTATCTATCTATCTGTCTGTCTGTCTGTCTGTCTGTCTGTCTGTCTGTCTGTCTGTCTGTCTGTCTGTCTGTCTGTCTGTCTGTCTGTCTGTCTGTCTGTCTGTCTGTCTGTCTATCTATATTATTCTTTTCTCTTTATTTTGCACAAACAGAACACATGATCCACAAATCAACAACAGCTTTGAAAATAATATGTAAACAAAAAGGGATAATTTAGTTACGGCTTGCGTTGACTTTAATAATGTATATTGTAAATTAGAGCTGATCGAAGAAGAATAAAAATTTGTTTCAGATTCCTGTGTCATAAGTCAGTATTTTCATTTGACGGCACAAAAGGTTGCAGCAAAACAAGAAGAGAAAGTGTGCCTACTGAAAGCAGTGATGGATTAAAACAATTCCTGAGTTGTCTAACTAATCTAAACCTAAATCTAACCTAAATCAGCATTGGCTGCAGCCCATTTGTGAGTCACTCATTACATACTGGGAACTTCCACATGATGAAGACTTCTTACGTACCTCCCTGAGCTGCTCCAGCTGCTCCTGTCTACCATCAATTTGCCTAAAACCAAGCGTAAACTTAGAGGTAACCATGCTTTCACCGTTGCTGCCCTCAAGTTATGAAATAATCTTCCATAGCATGTCAGACAGGCCTTTTCTCTTCCGGACTTCAATAATCTTCCTAAAATATAATTATTTGTGAAAGCTTTTGCACATCCTGAGAGATTTACTCAATATTTTTTCTACTATTTTGACTTAAAATATTTAATGACCTTAATTGCTAATGTGATTTGCACATGTACAACACCTTTGCAGACCTCAGTTTATTGTAGAGTTCTCTACAAACAACGGGGGTTATGATATCGCTTCTTTGGTGAAGGCATATTTACTGGGTAAAGCTGACCCCAAGTTATTTGTTGTTTTCTTTAATTAAATTAAAAAAATACATATGGAGTGACACATTTCAGTATTTATTTATTCATTATTTATTTTTGTTAATTTTGATAACTAGGTCTTACGGATAATGAAAACCAAAAGTTACCTTTCAGAAAATTTGATTATTGAAGAAGACCAAGAAAATATTATTTTTAATACTGAAAGGTTATGTCATGGCCATGTTAATTTGAAGACTGCTGACTCAATAGTCATACGTTTATTCAGAGAGGAAGCCACAAAATGTTAATGCCAACGAAAGCTGTCTGTTCACAGAGTGCTGTATCCAGGCGTATCAGTGGAAAGTTGAGTGAAAGGAAAAAGTGCTTTAAAAATTATTGGGATGCACCTGTAGGGTCTGTGTGTACATATTCAACAGCAGACACTTTTTACCGGCATTACACCTTCAGCTTTCTCTTGTTCATTCATGCAAAAGAGTATTTTCTTCCGCCCTCTCACCGCAAATGTAATGGCAAATTCTACTTGAAATTGGTTGAATTAAAAACTACGTTGTATGGCTGAATCAGAACAGATCTTAGACTGGATTAAGGGTGCTGTTAACAGTATATATACATATATTGCCATATGAGTTGGCTGCAGAGTTAAGCAGGTTCCAGTCTTTCTTTATAGCGCCACCTGCTGCTTACACAAGTAACTCATTTTAGTTGTTTACTTTGTAAGGTCTATAGATAACAAGCAGGGAAAATAAGACTATAGTTAAATACAAATTTAGTTAAATGCCATGTTGTGTGTAGAGGTGAAACATTAAGTACCTTTTTTTCTCCTCGCTTCCGGATTGGTTGTACGTTTACACAAAGCATTCATTCAAGTGACTGCTGCAGGCTGCACCCCACACCCTTTTACTGGAAGATGTGTCCATGGAAACCGTGTTTGGGAAGCCAGCTATCCAGAATCCTGAGACAATCACAAACATGTGACTCATAAAAAAGCACAGACGCACACATCCTTTAGCTCCACTTGTAACGTGAGAGGCGGGATGCTGCCAGCCCCACCCTCCTACATCCTTTAACACAGACACACACACGCTTCTCCCAGCTGCTGTGCACAGAGGATTGATAACAGACGCTCCCCAGCAGAGCCAGACCGAGCAGCACCAGCCAAAACAACAGCGGCACTCAGAGAAGCCAATCACTGAAGCCGGACTGAGGTTGTGCGTTAATCCTGAAGCTCGGGCCAATAAGAGCTTTTAATCACTGTTTCTTTTATATGAAAGGTTGAATTCTTTACTTTGTTACTGTAAAAAACTTTCCATATGCTTACAATGAAAGAACAAACTGCCTTACATTACTTAGCTAAAATTAGTACCTAAAAACATCTGACTAGTTTATTATTTTGCTAAACACTCAAATATTGATTAAAATAAATGTAATTATTTATTGCAACGATAAACCTTTATTCGAGTACATTAATTCAGTGAGAAATTTTTTTTTTAAATTGCAAAATACTATTTTTTTAAACAAAATTGGTAGTGCAACAGTTATCCTACCAATTTTGATGAAATATTGCAGGCTACTATTTTGTTTAAACTACATTTTGTCACGTTACAGCCACAAACTTTATATGTTTATAGGATAAAATGCCGTTCCTTCCGTCTTGTGGAGGCATCCGGAGCAGGTGGTTGTGGGGCGGTGTGTGTGTGTGTGTGTGTGTGGGGGGGGGGTTCTGGGCACCTACAAGTTGTGGTTGGCTGGCTCGATGAAATTGTGTTGGACCCATTTCTGAATGGATGGGTTCGGGGGTCTTCGGAGCTGAGGTTGGGGCGGGGGGTTGCGGTGTGGACCAGGGTTGCCCAGGATAGGGCAGTGGTTCTAGGTGTTCTAGGTGTTCAGAGCTGGGTGTTTGGGTTTGTGCTGGTTCAGTACAGCAGCTGCTTCATGGGGCCTGGGCTCCCTGGCTCTGTCGAGGCCCCACTGGGGGGCAGGGTGCCCTTGGGGTTCAAGTCTTTAGGCGCATGGCTGGATCTGCTTGCTGCAGCCCCCTGGGGGCTTCTGCAGCGTCTTTATGATTGGGGTTGTTGTCATGCTGGAAGATGAACCTCCTCCCATGTCTTTTGCAGACTCTTTTAGCTCCATCCATCAACTTTGTAGCTTTCTGGGCATTGAATTTAATTCAGTTCAATTCAATTTTATTTATATAGCGCCAATTCATGAAACATGTCATCTCAAGGCACTTTCCAAAGTCAGCTTCCATCAGATCCTCCAGGTTGGTGAGAAAGTTTCCTCTCTAAGGAAACCCAGCAGGTTGCATCAAGTCTCTCCAAGCAGCATTCACTCCTCCTGAAAGAGCGTAGAGCCACAGTGGTCAAAAATGTCCTATATAAGGAAACCAGTTGATTGCATCAAAGTCCCGACAAGCAGCATTCACTCCTGGGGAAGCGTAGAGCCACAGGGAGAGTTGTCTGCATTGTTGATGGCTTTGCAGCAATCCCTCATACTGAGCATGCATTAAGCGACAGTGGAGAGGAAAACTCCCCTTTAACAGGGAGGAAAAATCTCCAACAGAACCAGAACCAGGCTCAGTGTGAACGCTCATCTGCCTCGATCCACTGGGGCTTAGAGAAGACAGAGCAGAGACACAGAAAGCACAGAAGACACATTGATCCAGGAATCTGTTCTACATTGCTGAGGAAAACATCCCCATAGCATGATGATACCACCACTGAGCTTTACTTTGGGGTGGGTGTGTTCAGGGTGACGCGTAGAGTAATGCTATACTTCCCGACCTGTCAGTTCAGTAGGATGTCATGTCTTGGCAGGTTTGTAGTTCTGTGAGATGAATCGTTCTTTAACCCCCCCCCCCACCCCCACCACCACCACCCACTGTCCCCCCGCCCTGACCTGTTTGCCATTTTTCTTGATTTTAGTAATGCTGTTTGTTCTTTAAGGGTACATGTGGTTGTGTACATGGAGTCTGTTGGAGGGCAGAAAAGTTAAACATAGTCAGCCCAGGAGCTGCATAAATATTTTCATACTCAGTTTGGATCCAATTTTTTCAACCCATTCAGTTTTTTTCTGTTGCCTAATATAGCTTTTGAACTATAATGTCACAATATTTGTTGCAGAGCTGCCAAACAAGGTCATAGACTTCCGACTTACTGATTTTGTGAATCTGTCATTTTTATTTCTTGCCACAATTTTTGTAGTCCTAGCTGAAGGATGCCGAAGCTACAATCACAAAGCAATATTCAAGTTGAATAAATTAGCCCCCCCAAAGTTGGCTGAGCTTGAAAGGTATTTGTCTCTGTGTCCAACTATCTCACATGAGTTCCAGGATGTGGGCCATGTTCAGGGGTGGCAGCAGTTGTAAGTAAATATGAGGTCATGAAAATGAACAGCAGGCCTCTTCCCTTTTAACAATTAGATGGTCTGATAGGCGAGCAGAGTATGAGTGAGCAGCAGCTACCGCTCTGCTTGATGTGATTAGTCACCAGGACCTCTCTTCTCAAACTAATTTGAAAAATGCATCTTCGTCTAACCAGCCCCATCCCTCCTTATCTGCTGCTTTATGGCTGGACCTGTGGCAGGAAGAAAACCGAGGGGTAGGCTGTTCGCGGGCAAACCAAGAAGGCAAAAAAAAAAAAGCTTAAATACCCCCGTTTCCATCACCACTTAAAAGCCTGTGGCTTTTCAAATCTAAACACATTTACCCAACTAATTTCACTTTCCTGGGGCTTTAGTCCCCGAAGCGACCCGGTACTTTGCTTTCCTGGGGCTTGTTGAGGGGGTGGGGTTGTGTGCAGCAGGACAAAGTAGCAGTAAGGAGATGAGGAAGTTACAAACCCGTCGTTTTTATAGCCTTAATTTATCAGAAAAGATTGTTTTAAGATGTTTTAAAGTCAATGAGGTACACCTCCAAACTTAATCTGTGCAGATTTTAATTCTGTTCTGACTTGCCAGGAGAGTCAGAGGCCCGCGGACCCACTGCAGTCTCACCGAGGAGTCTGCATTGTTTTAGTCCCGCTGCTGCATGTTGTCGGCCAGAACATCTGGGATTTCCTGTACACTGAATCTGTTCGTCGCGGCTGAAAAGTCACTATAAAGCATTTACTAACTTTGTGGGGAATATCTGCACATGACAGATATCAAATGTGAAAATCCTGGCTGGATGTTTTCAGAGTTTTTAGTTAATTATAAACGGAGGACACCAGATCAGCTCCTATAGCCTTTAACCTATAATTACATTATTTTGCTGTTATCAATAGCTCACAATACTATATTTAAAAATCGCCCCAGTCGTTCTCAGCATGGCTGAGGAAAAATTATACTCATAAAATTCAGTCTCTTCTACTCTCCACTTCTGTCACAGTCCCCACACCACTGCAGTCCCTGTGCTGCACGGGCAGAAAGAAGCTGTGCTTCATTTTTATTAATTTCTACCAACAGGAGTAGAATATAGTGGAGCCCGGCAGCTTGAGTGGCAGGACATGGATGCAACTTCTCTACATCTGTCTGTTTGACTGATGTCTTCTTGTCGCCACCAGCTGGACTGGAGTGGTACTGCAGTTTCCCCTCACAACGTCCCATACCTCATTGGGGCTGTTTTACATAAATGGCTCCTAGCTAATGGAAACATAAAAACCCCAAAAAAAACAGACTTTGGTTTACCCCGGGAAACCACATCCCTGGGGGTTTCAATGGAAAATGGACAAATGTCGCATTTTTTTTATGTTACTCCTTGAAAACAGCAGACTAAATGTAGTGATTTATCTGTATTTTTGTTCCACTCTGCAGCAATGACTTACTGTTCTTAGGTTTAATCCAAATCCCTTATTTCCACTTCCCCAAAAATCTTTTAAAGTCCTTTACACTAGTATTATAATTGGTCCAAAAAAAAAAAAACAATAGTAAAAATGAATAAGTCAGTTTGGGTAAAAGCGTCTGCCAGGTGCATAAACATGAACACAGTTGTGTTTAGTCTTCCGTTGTTGCTTTTGCTCAAACTTTCCATAACTTCCAACTGTGGAGACAGTGGAATATGCAGAACTGCAAGACACTGTAAAACTCTTACAGTATAAGTATGACAAAAGTGCATAAAATCCATCAGATTTAACAGGAAATAATTTGGACTGGATGATGGAATGATGGTTGCCGCTGTCTCACAGTTAGTCTGTGTGGGCTTTTTAAATATATATTATTTTTTTAATTAAATTTTTATTTAACCAGACAAAAGACCCACTGAGATTTGAACCTCTGACAACTGATCACCTGGCAGTTTTTTTGTCAGGGTCCCACAGATGCTTTGCAACCAGATTGCTCTAAATCACCAATGAGGGTTTGTGTTATATAACCCTGTTTGTTTTTTTTTTAAAAAAGTGCTGTCCTATCTAGGGTGCGCCTTGTACATCACCACACCCTGACCAGAACTGACCAGATACAAAAAACGGATGAATGAGCTCTAACCCAGGTTATATACCTCTTCTGTTTCATCCTTCTTTATAATCTCCCAACATCCAATGTTTGAAACAAACATTAATTTTTCCCGCCCTGTATAAAGGGTGAAGCAGTGATCTATTAACTCAAGAGATTTGGTGGATGGTGATTTCATTGCGTTTGTGGATGGCTTCCCTTTTACAGGTTTATGCCCACACTTTACCATTTTGTCCGAACCTCCTTCCATGTTGATGAATTCTGGAGATATATCACAAAAAAACATGTTAAATAAAGTGTTTTATTTCATTTAGTTGCCTATTATTTTTTGATGACTTCATACTACACCATTTTGTTTCCACAATTGTGGTAGCAATCCTAATTCAGGACAGATTTTTTTTTTTTTTATAAAAATATGTGAGATTTTGATCCCTGTAAGTGTCTTTCAATGACTGGTAGTCAAAGCAAGTATTAAATATCTCTTTGGAAGGTACAAATTGATGTATGGGCAGTTCTAAAATCCGATAAGAAACCTCACCTATTACCCTCCTGTTACTGCAAAGGTATGAACCAGATCATGTTAAACATGTTTTGTCCTGTTTACACTTACCATTTCCTGTTTAATATCCAAACCAAAAAAAGGGAGCTTCTCAGGACATTAATTCAACAAACTCAAGAGGAGGAATATCACATTTTCTCCCTTTTTTGAGCAAATTAGTCACACTACATTGCAACCAGACCCACTATACTGTTTCCAAAAGCTCCCATGAAAGGACACTGGAGAGAAGAGATTGTGCGTACAGTTGTTGTTGTTTTTTTAACAGAAGCTCATATATTTATAGTTGCATGTACATTTATTAATCCTAAAAGCATGTATTAGGTGTGTTTTTCAGGATTATATAAGCTTTGTGTCATGGGAGCACTAATAAATCTAATATTTGACCCGTGATTTTTCACAAGTAATACAGCATTACATTTAACTCTGTTCCATATAAAGGTAGAAACATAAAAAGACGTCTTACATCTTTTTTTTTTAATAGAAAACACAGTAGTATAATGATGCAAACAGTACTCCTATTTTCAATACAAGCTTGAAGCCAATTCAAGAAAACCGATTGGAGGGAACGAGCCTCTGAATTTGTGCTCACTGAGCCCGAGTCTGCAGATGGGATTCTTCTCCTGCAGCAGCAGCAGCAGCAGCTGTGTTTAAGAAATGCTGAATTACAGGGTCGTGTCTCTCTGGTTCTGGCAGACTAATAACACCATTAGTTAGAGAAGTGGAGAGCCTCCGCAGTCATGGCGACACGGTGGATTCTTTGCAGCTTCTGCTGCCAAAATGTTTAATCAAATGCTACAAAAAAGTCTGAAGGGAGTATTTAGGTTCCCATTTTCTGATAGCAATTTAATTCCCAATGCGAAAAAGTAAGATGGTGGTTATTCAATATGTTTGGCTCCATTCTTGTAAACGTTGAGTTAAATGTTTTGACAGCTTTTGATCTTTTCCGATAACTTAAAGACCAAAAACTGAAGTAGCTTTCTCTTCCCTTCTGTGTGTTTGCAGACATGTCTGATGTCCCGTGAGATTTGGGAGCCCTTCGCCCCGGCTTCCGGTCCTGGTGCCACACAGCTGGCTCACCAGGATGGAACACACTCATTCCCTGAGAAATGAGCTGGACTCAGTGCTCTCGCTTGAGCAGATTCGTGCCATCCGGGCCAACAATGACTATGTGGAGAGACCGGTGGCGCTGGAGCCGGCATCGCAGTCTGGATTCTATTATGCCCAGGAGAACCGTATAGTATACAGCCATCACCCCCAGTCTTCTTCTTTCTCCTCCGCTCTGTCCCGCAGTCAAAGTCAGCAGCAGCATGCCCACCTGGCCCACCTGAGCCGCTCCAGCACCGTCAGCTCCTCCTTTTCTCGGACCAGTGCCACATCCGACCAGCGGCTATTGGCAGGTTTGACGCCGTCTCACTCTGGCTTTAGCTCAGTGGTGCACTCCCAGCCTAAAGGGGAACTTAAGTCCGACACTTCCTTTGGTAAAGGCCTGACGGATGACGATGCTGAACATTTGTTCATCTGTGAGCGGTGCGGTCGCTGTAAGTGTCAGGAATGCTGCAGCCCCCGCCGCCTCCCGTCGTGCTGGGCCTGCGGACAGCGTTGTCTTTGCTCTGCCGAGAGTGCCGTGGAGTATGGCACATGCTTGTGTTGTGTCAAAGGTCTGTTTTATCACTGTTCTGCTCAAGACGACGAGGACAACTGTGCTGACCGGCCATGCTCCTGCACTTCGGCCCGTGCCTGCACACGTTGGAGCACCATGACCCTGCTGGCACTCTGTCTGCCCTGCCTCTGCTGCTACCCGCCTGCCAGGATGTGTCTTGCAGTATGCCAGTGTGCCCATGACCGAGCGACTCGGCCTGGCTGCAGGTGCAGCAACACCAACACAGTGTGCCGTAAGATTTCTGCTTCCAACCCTAACGCTGGTCATCCCCCGCTGCGAAGCAAAGACCTGGAAAAGTCACTATGACACGTTGCGAGTTGAGGGGGAAAAAAGCCAAACCAAAGTTGAGACATTGCGATCCACCTGCCTACAAATACCAACCTAACACACCTACCATAAAGTGTTGCTCTCCTAATATACTCTGATTTTAGATCTCCAGCTCAGGGGGGACCAAACATTTACTGTGCCTGTTCATGTTGGAGTCTTAATGCCTGAGAACAAGAGCTCAACTTGAAGAAGGAGAAACCGTCTGCTTAACCTTTAACCAAGACTCTCAGACAGGAACGACTTCTCTTTGCCTTCTGTCGTGTTATCTCAACATGATAAAATCTATTTATTTATTGTTAAAGCTCCTTCCTCCCCACCCTTTGCAGAGGGTTCGAGCAGACCACAGTCTCTTGGAGCGACTCACCAAGAGAGGAAGGAAAGAGTCCGTGTATACAGTCTTTGCCTGTTTGGCAAAGACTGTATACACTGTTTCTGGAGGTCAGAAATAGAAATTAAGAGCAAGTACTGAAATTAACCATACAATGATGTTCTGAGCACTTATGAGAATCTACGGGGAGAAAAGGGAGAATTAAAAAATGTTTTTGCTACACTGAATGCTTGACTAGGTCTAAGCAAAGCAAAAAAAAAGGGCATAAAGTGACTGTACCTACAATCTGAAACCAAAAACAATGGAACCATAGACAGTACGGACAAAGTGGATCTAAATGCTACTAAGCTCATTCCTAAAAGAAAAGCACTGTGAGGTGGATGAACACTGTTTTCCCACCCAGAACTGAACCGGGGATTATTAAACCAGAGAGGACGCATCCATTTTGTCAAGGCAGCGCGCGAATGTGTTTATGTGTGTCTTCCCTACTGTACAACATGTGTGCGCGTGTGTGTCGTTTTGTCAGCAGAAGAAGCCTCCCCTTGTCTTTATTTTTAGCCACGCCGCTTTAGTCAAGCTCCAGGGGTCTGGTCGGATTTCCTCTTGAAGTCAGTCTGTCGCCAGCCTCACCCTGCTGACCGACCTCCATCTTCCTTCTCTGCTCCGCATAATCCACTCCTCTTTTTCCTAACTATTTAATCAACCAACAATCAGGTAATACCTTGGTGCACGACAGTTAGAGTCAGCTCTCTGAATAACCAACATTACCATAGGAGGAGCTTGCTTTTAGATGTGAGTGAATGAACATTTTTTTGGTAAAGACGAAGGCTCAACACCAACAGAAGTGGACAGAACTAAGACAATCCAACTAGAAAGTAGGCATGACGCATTTATATTGTATCTCTCCCTCCTGCCTCCTCTGTCTACCCTCTTAAGCTCAGACGGCTAAAAGCCTCTAGTTCCAGGCCCACAGAGAGTTGATCAAACAGGCAATTAGCTTCCTGTTAGCTCTTAATGGGCCATAGAAGACCGGAGTGTGGGAGGAGGGAGGGAGGAGAGCGGACAGGATGCAAAGAGTTGTGGTGTTTGGCAGATGGAGAGAGGGATGCTAAGAGGGGAAAAAGAGGTGGTTGGTGTTGCAATGAGGTCATCCTTTCTTATTTCAGCACTTCGGGCTTCAATGCAGGGGAAATGCAACAGACTTTCTGAAAAAGAGGCATTCAACAGTCACACTGGTTTGGGTGTGGATTTGTGTGAAGGTTGGGGCATGTGCATATGTTTTTTTTAATATTTGTGTGTGTGTGTGTGTGTGTGTGTGTGTGTGTGTGTGTGTGTGTGTGTGTGTGTGTGTGTGTGTGTGTGTGTGTGTGTGTGTTGGGGGGGGGGTTAAGAATGAATGCATTTTAGCTTGTCTGTGCACGTGTGTAAGCGAAGGCATGCACACTGACCTGATGTGTTGAATATTACTTTGCTATATTTTTATATGTCATTGTGGACCTACCAACTGTATACCTATTTTTATTCAGTATTATTTTCTGGCACTGATGTTGTTTTTCAATTAGAGTGAGCAATTTCCTGTTTTACTACACATGTGATCTTGTCAGAAACTTTTAGGGCAACTCTCACGAGCGATCGAGGATGTGGTTATTAATTTCCACAACTGCCTCAGGAAGTAAACTTATTTCCCAGCTTTGTGCTGCACAGATTCCTTGTATGAAAGGCCTGGGATTTTTAAAAAGTAAACGTTCTCTAATTTTTTTTAGTTCTGGCTATGACTCGGCTAAAATTTGTACATTATCCACAAATGGATAAAAACGGGCTTCTTTATGTGACCCAGTGTGTAGACTAAATACAACATACATCAGAAAAGCCTTATGAAGGTCTGGGTCTCAAATTGTTATTACAATCGGTTAAAATTATGCTTTCCGTATATTTCCCCAGAGTTGTTCATCATTTTGCACAACAGTACCATTAAACATGTTTGCTTCCTTACAGATGTATTCAATTTTTGCCTTTTTTGGTCACACAATGTTTTTAGATCATGAGAAATATTTCTATTAAACAAAGATAACATGTATAAA
Source organism: Fundulus heteroclitus (assembly GCF_011125445.2). Lineage (NCBI taxonomy): Eukaryota > Metazoa > Chordata > Actinopteri > Cyprinodontiformes > Fundulidae > Fundulus > Fundulus heteroclitus. Next base: position 6,377,097 of record NC_046371.1, on the reverse strand, counting down.
TACAAATTAGAGGGTTTTCCAGCATGAATAGCTGGTTTAAGGTCTGCCCTCTGGATTCAGTCTGATTTAAATCTACACTAGGACTAGGCCGCCCCAAAACTTTGATTTTGCTTTCTCTATCTGCTAAAAGACTGAGTGGCTGTTGTCTTTTGGATCATTTGGACAAAGTGTTCTTGGGCACAATGTCCCAAACTGACAGTGAGAGATCCTTTGACATAACTGGAAATGTAATGTTACTTGTTTCTAAGATGCTGTGTTTGTTTGACACCAGATGTATTAGATTACATTCCAGAAGGTTCCTCTGTGGTCTCCTCGGTCCACAAAATATTTTCCCAAAAGTGACCAAGATATTTTTTTGGCAAATATGAGAAGAGGATTTGGGTTATTTCTGGCCAGACATGGTTTTAGCCTTTGAAGTTCTCTGAAAAAAACTCTCTGAAATAACTTTATTCTTTTATGAGCTCCCAGATGAGTCATTAAAGCCCTCTTTGGTGCTTTTAGTATCCCCGACACTCTTTTTGAAAAGATCACTGCTGTTCCATGTCTCCTCAGTTTGTGGATTATGGCTGGAGTCCTAAATCCTGAGAGATGGGTTTGTAACCCATAGATTTTTCTGATCTTTTAGCCTACTTCATGTTGTCAGACAGGTTCTGATTAGGTGATATTTAGGTTCGACATGCCAGCCTAGTGAAACTGAACCCAAAACTTTGGCAGATAACAGTAAAGTCATGACTCGACAGGGACACAATTGCATGTTAATGCAGAGCCATGTTGGCACAGTTTCTATTTTCATTAATCATTGAAACCACAAGTTTTCTATTCACTCAGGTGATCTTAGTCTGATAATGAAATGATCTCAAACATTAAAATATCACACAAAAAACAACATAAAACAGCTCTTAAGGGGTTTAAATAAGTTTTTACAGTATTCTGCACATGCAGTTACATGGTAAAAGGCTTGTACTTGTAAAGTGCTTTAACTAGCCCGATGACCCTAAAGCGCTTTATACTACAGTCATTTACCCATTCACACCCTGACGGTGGTGAGCTATGTTAGCAGCCACAGCTGCCCTGGGGCAGACTGACAGAAGCGAGGCTGCCATAAATCGGCACCACCGGGCTCTCTGACCACCGCCAGCAGACAATGCGGGTGAAGTGTCTTGCCCAAGGACACAATGACTGAGACAGTCAAGCAGGGGATCGAACTGGCAACCCGCCAATTGCAGGACTAACTCCCTAACACCATTGCCCCATAATGGCCACAGTTACCATGGTATGTACATGTGACATAATTTCCTCTAATCTAAAAAGAAGATAAATCCCGCTCTTTTGGAAATATCTCTAAAAATAAACAAGCATCTCCAATCTCTGTTATTAAGGCTACCTGAGCAGATAGCCTGACATATTATCCAGCAACTAAACACCTGTTATGCTTGTGTTAGTTAATAAAGAGCAAAATGGCAAAAAGTGATGCAATTCTGTGCAATAAGCAGTGTTTGTTGTATACTTTTGCTTTACTCTGTGAAACAAAGCAGACAAGCAGGTGTAGACAACGAATGGATAGACTTGTAATTGTTGTTTTAAAAACAATATTTTAGTTCACCTTTTCAATTTCTGTCATAATCACAGCAACAGTGTCAATTAGATATATTTTATATCCGGTGAAAGTAAACCATTACTGGTTTGTCGTGTCTGTGTGAGAGTTGCCCTAGATTTTTCTGCACACCACTGATCCTACACTGAAGAGTTGATAACTGATTCCATGTTTTTCTCCTTTTTATGTATTTCTTTTATCAGATTGTTGCAACTTGTTCTGCGTTTAGTGATATCTATGGCATAATTATTGCTAACATTTCACCGAACAGCAATCAGATGCTCAGTAAGGCAATCAAATCCCTAAATGTCATGTCCACATTAATGCAGATAAATCTGAGAACCAATTTTCACAGATGCTATAAACACATAAAACCATGGAGTCTGAAAATAAAAAAATAGGTTCCTCCAAGGAGCTGTTTTTGATACTTTGCTGGCACATGCATGCAACCGTGAATGACAACGCTTCAAAGCAGCAAAACAGCTTGGGTGCCTGATTAAGAAAACTCGAGTGTTGAGTTAAACGTTTTAAAAAAGATAACAGTTTTCAAATGTATCTTCATTATTGTGGACCCAGATGGATTCTGCACAGAATCTTGGTGCTGGTGGAGACCATGTGAGGAACAGTTGTTTCATTCTGGATAGGTCTTAGCTTTTTGTTTTTTTCTGTACAGAAACACAGAGAGGTGAGCTGTTGGGGAAAAGCTAAACTCAACTTCAGAAAAAACTCAATTAAAATCAGTAAGTTTAAGAGTTTACTTAAAAAAAAAAAAACATATCCAGGCATAAAAATTGACAAGCTGATGCTTGTGTTCTAAAACATAAACTAATGGGCTAAATAAGCTGCATAATGACCCATTGTTTTTTAAAAGAAATAAAATTATCCTATGCCATCTAAATCCTATGCAGTCCTTCCTTCTTAATTGATTTCTTATTGATTTCGCTTTCTTTCTGACTGTTTCTCATTTCTCGATCTTTCATCATTTTCCTTTGTCTTGCCCTCATCCTGCCTTCCTGTCTCCTCTCTAATTTTCTTCCTCTCTCTTTTCTCCTCCATGTCCTTCCTTCCATCCTTCCTTCCTTCCTTCCTTCCTTCCTTCCTTCCTTCCTTCCTTCCTTCCTTCCTTCCTTCCTTCCTTCCTTCCTTCCTTCCTTGCATGGATAACTTTTAGATTTACAATTGAAAAAAACGCTAAAGCATTGATGGGAAACTGCTAATTTGAGCTTAACAGAGTTTTGGTAAGCAAGCGTCACTGCTCTTCATCCTCCAGAGCTCCCTTTTCCTGATGTTTCTCTATGTGTCTGTATGAGTCAGCAAGTAAAAATCCTATGCATTGCCAACATTGTCACCTTGAGGACCTGCGCTCATGTCAGGGATCTGTCTGCTGCTATATGTTCGAAGGCTACCACAGTAACCACTCCACTTCTCCTTGGGTGGCAGTAAGCATCATTTCTGGTGCTAATTGGGATCCTGTAAGTTGTAAAACAATTTAGGGAGAATATATAGAACAAATATATATAGAAATCTATCTAAAATAAATGTATTATATATAAAACAATGTGCATTTCACACTTGCTTCCACTGCTGTTTTTGATTCATCCATATTTATTTAAATGGTTGCAATGATTGTGCTGACAATAACCATGTTGTATTTATTTATACAGCACTCGGTGAAAGCAAACAGCATCAATGTTATTGTTTGTATTTTGAGTTTATTTGTTCCTCTCAGTGTGGTGTGGCTGCTGCTGACCTCCTGGCAAAAGATGAACCAATAAAAGAACAGTTTTCAAACAAAAGTGGAGTTGCTATGGTCTGATTTATCATGCAGCTGCTCCATTTTTACCAGAAATGGAGACACCAGTTTCATACAATCAGTGATGCCAGACTCAATGTCAAAATAACCTTATGTAAGAATGGAAGTAATAGGTCTGGTAGGGCAACCCAGATGTACCTCTTTTCAGCAACAGTCTCCAGCTCATTCTGACCTCAAGGCATTTAAAGGCAAGCCGAGATAGACAGTTCCTGTAGCAGGTTATGGGTTGGTCCAAGGGTTTTCTGCCAGTGGGACCAGAGAGGTCCGCTGAACTCCTCTCCTTGAAGCAGGGACTGATGCCCCATCTGAACTGAGCAGTCCTCCTTTTCGTGGTTGAGGACAATGGTGGACAATGTCAACAGAACCACCACTGCTGGCACTCTGGTTTTTGTCCCATAAACAGTATTTTGTTTTGTTTTCTTTTGTTCAGTTGTGTTTCTTTTATCTAGATTATAAACGTCGGGGGAGTTTTCTTTTCCACTGTCACCACATGCTTTTTCGGTATGAGTAATTGCTTGCAGTAAAAGCTAGGGTCTTCGATTTTTCCAGAAGTTTCCCCAAGTCCCTTTTTGAATAACCGCACATGCGGAAGACCATCTCACCTTGCTCTTTTGCTCTTAAGGGGGCTCTTAAGAAATTCTCCCAAATCCACTCTGGTCTTGTTTCTTTCTACTGAAGCCTTCCTTTTCTTCTCATAAACATTAAAGTAGATTGCTTCTTGCGACTCTCAGCCATGTTCAAGGTATACGGAGAGAGCAGCAGAGCTACAATGAACAGCTAACACCGAAGCTAACCGCTAAGCTAACTGGATACATAAACATTACAAGTGCGCATGTGCAGCCAGCAAGTGGAAACTAACAAGGACCGAGCACGCACACTGGCGTTACGTGAGCTCGTCAGAATGAAAGCGTGTGGGACAACCAATAGATAAGGTGATACCCCAGAACCTAAAGGACAGACGAGGGTGAGTATATAACGTCTAGGGGTGAGAGCAGGAACAAAACTCTGACCAATCCATGCCCTTCGGACCTAATGGCAGAGATTGGTTAGAGTTTTTACAGACCTGCAGCTCCCAAAGAGATACATTTTTAACCTCCTTGTTCTGAATACATAATGTATTGACTGCTTTTAGGATGGAAGGACGATTTAACCCAGTATAACAAAACGTGTTTCTGAACAGGATTACCAACTATAGCTTTAATGACTCAAAACACAGGCTGGGAATCCTTATATAGAAAACTTTTATCCAATTGGTAAAATGAAATGAATTTCACACCATTTGTCATAGCTATGATCACACTGTAATAAACAGTTGAATGTGAAGCTGTGTGTGTGGTTGCCTTGTAAAGTCAACTTAAAATCATTCCTGTCCGGAAATCTGTCCTGTCCAGACAAGTGATCCTTGCTTTTATTTTATCCCACTTAGATTACTGTAATGGACTTTATGTTGATGTGAGTCAGTCCTCAGTAATATTGTTTTTAGTCTGCAGTTTGACAGAATGCACTGTGCCCCTTTTTTCAGGAAAGATCTCCAGCACTTTGGCAAGAGGCCAAGAGCCACATGGTGCAGAAGAATCCATAATGATGACAACATCTTCAGCTTTCCTTTGTTTCCACTTCTGTCTCTCTTGTAGTGATGGCAGGTAGTCCCTGCACCCAACATGTCCAAAAAACGAATTTGAAATATACTGAACTTGTTTCCATCGAGGTTTCACATGCATGTCTGACAGTTCAAATAGCCCAGGTGGTAAGGCAGGTTTTCATTTTGACAAAAGAAGAGGATTTGGCATGAGAGGCTCCAGTTCATTTGGCTCGTCAGACTGCTTTGTAATTGGGCGATCATTTAGAATGGCTTCTACCTCACACATAACGGTATGCTGTCCATCATCATCCAACATCTGTTGTTGCAAAACCGAGTGGAGAATGCATCTTACAAGTCGGATCATACATTCCCAAACTCCACCATAACGAGATCCTGCTGCAGGATTAAACTCCATTCAATACCAGCTGAAATTAGAGCTCCTTGAATTTGTTCAATGTAGCAAGAGCGTCTCTCAACTGTCTTTCATCTCCAACAAAATTGGTTCCATTGTCAGATCTAATATAAACAACTTGATCTCTCATGCTGATGACTGACGTATGGCATTAATGGAGGCACCTGTGTCAAGTGAATTTGCCACCTTCAAATGAACTGCTCTACTAGCCATGTAGGTAAATATTACGCCATAACAACTTTTTATGCCTTTCTTGAGTTCCAGAGGTCCAAAATAATCCAGTTTGATGTTTGTAAATGGAAGCAAATCTGGGATAAGACTGCTCCTATTAAGATAGGGCAAGTTAAGAGGTAATACAACCAGTAAGCACCAGACTGCAGGTTAGCACCCAAGCAGATTGCCCAATCAATATCTAATTCTTAAAGATGTGTTACGCTATCCAAAGCTTTACACCAAGAAGGTGCAATAACTTGCCCAACAAACACTCATTTGTAATAAGTAAAACTAAATATTTTATATAATGTTAGACAATGCAGTCAGTGAAAAAATTTATTTCAGTAGCCAAAGGAATAATATGGATTTTTTCCCCCACTTTAATTAAAAAGTGTGTTCAAATGTTTTATTATTGTGAGTGTTTTGTGTATATAAAGTTTTACAGTGAAATCATGTTATTTCTACTCAAAGTTATGCAGTGAGAATATAAAACCTGTACATGCCTGGTTGAGTTAATGACCACTTATTATGAAGACAGCTTTTCTAAAGATTATAGATTTTTATGCAATATGGATTCAGTGTGTTTGTGTTTTTTGCTGGCGTTGTTGGGAACGATAATATCAGATGCGGTTAAAATCAAAGGGAGGAGTCAAACAACATTTCACTACCCCATCCTGGTGCTCCACTCCCCTCAATTTACTCTGTTTGGCCCATAAATAAGTAATCATGGCTGGCTCAGACTAATGGCCTTCTAAAGCAGTTAATATAAATGGATGGGGGTAACAGAAAGACAAAAAAGAGTCAAAGAAGAAACATTTTTGAATCGGAATAAACAAGTGTGTTGTGTTTTTCATGCAAATATACAGCCTTTGAGAGCTTTTATTCATAACCCAAAATCAAAGTGCATCCCAGCAAAGTAAATACAAATTTTCCTCAGAGCTCTCCCCCAACACACTCAAATGAACCATGAGAACACTCGACATACAGCCCTGCACATGTATGCACCATGCATAACATAGAAGTTAATACACACACACACTTGCTTAATGTACATAGTGAGGACCGTGCCTTGTCTTCCATGTACTTCCATTCATCTTCAAGCCTTTCTATAACCTTACCTTTATGGGTTTATACCCAACCATAAACCTAAACCTAACTGACACCATGGGCTAAACCTTACCCCTAGCCCAGAATAAAAGTGAGGATACATAAAAAGGTCCTCACTTTACATCAAAGACCTCACTTTACTAGTAAAACGGGCTAAAAGTGTTCTTGCTCTGCTGCAAGTGCAAGAACACACACACCACTGGTTTTCTGTGTGTTAGCCATAAAAGTGTCATAAAGAACATCAATAATGCATGCTTGCCACAAGCTTTTACCAATAAACCTCATTTACCAGCTCACAATTTTGTGATGTGATGTCTGTGGTGACATTTGGCGACAAACAAAGAGGGTCAGCTTTGCTGCTGTGGGTGCAAGAGTCCAGCGTTGTCTCTGTTCACTATCCATGACCAGTCATGAATTTTGACCCGTGCATTGAGAGTGATGTTATGCCTTCTTAGCTCACTGGGTTGTTGTGAAGCAGCGTTATGTTTGCAAAACCACCACATCTGAATGTTTTTATTCCCTGTCTTCAGATTTTAAAAACAATTTGTTAGATAAGTGAGTTTTATATATGCACAGCAGATTGTATAGGTTAAAAACCACAAATTATTAGCGGAAATTATTATTATTATTAGCGGAAACTAATAATTCTACTCCTCCATCATTGAGTCCATCCTCGCCTCCTCCATCACCATCTGGTACGCTGGTGCCACCGCTAAGGACAAGGGCAGACTGCAGCATGTCATCCGGTCTGTAGAGAATGCGATTGGCTGCAATCTTCCATCTCTCCAGGACCTGTACGCCTCCTGGACTCTGAGGCTTATAGGGAAGATTGTGGCTGATCCCTCGCACCCCAGTCACGGACTATTTCAGTCACTTCCCTCTGGCAGGAGGCTGCGGTCCATCAGGACCAAAACCTCATGCCACAAGAACAGTTTCTTCCCATCTGCTACCAGCCTTATGAACAAGGCCAAGAGCCGCCAGTGAAACTGGACACTGTCTCTCTCCCCCGTTCATGACTTACAAGTTCTGCATTACATTAACGCACAGTTTACTGAGTGTATATAGCTTCTGTATATATATCCATTTTATTTTATTGTATTTTTATTTTTTGTCTGCACCATCAACACCAAGTCAAACCTACTTGGCGATTAAACTTGATTCTGATTCTGATTCTGACAAATAGTTTTACAATACGAACAAGCATAGAAAACACAGACAATAAAAGAAAAGTTAAAAACAGTACGGATTTAAAATTTTACAGCATAAAACTGGTTAAAAACCAGAGTGAAAAAATTAGTATTCAGCTTCTTAAACAAATCTACAGAATCAAGAAAAGATGTTGGAAAGAAGAATCTTTTTCAGTGATCTTGGGACCATCACTGGAAAAGATTTATCCCCTTTTGTCTTAAAATATGCTCTTCCTGCTCTCGATGAAGGCAGACGCTTTTCTTTCTCCTCTTCTCTCCTTTCCCCACTCCCTGCCCCGTATCTGCCCTGCTTCTGCTTCTATCAATCGTTTTGAAGACTCTTTTTACATATCCTCCAAATTGTAAATTATTGATCTGGTCAGCTGGTACATCAATGAAATTGATAAAGTTTTCTCAACAAGAAGAATGGGTAAAGGACAGCCCTTGTACCCTGGCGGGACATTTGTAGCTGGACACACGGTGGACGGTGTGTCTGTCCAATGTGTCAGTTGAGCATGTTGAAAATGAGTACAAAACTGGATTTATGATAACAGGATCACTGCTTTTTGGAGCTGGCAGTTACCTGGAGAATCGAGAAAACTCAGAGACTGCCTGAACTATGTGACGGAATAGATCTCGGAGAAGTTGGAAGCTTGGTTTTGGCAGAATGGCCACAAATCTGGTTGTTTGGAAACGTCTTTTGAGAAGAATCAGTGAGACTTTAAGGCAGACAGAAAAAAAGGATCTGCCTGCCCGAAAACAAATGCTGTTATCAGAATCTGGCCTCCCCATGTCGGCCTTGAAAGGCTGACACTCTTAATTTCTCCTGGATGTTATGTAAACAAGACGCTCTGTGACATTCTGTGACCTGGAACAGCATGCAATGTTTTTAATGGAATGTTTTTTTCCCCTATGTAATGGTTTCTGTTCATGTCAAGCACTTTGAATCATCTTATTACTTAAAAGTGCTATATAAATAAACTTGCCTTGTCTAGATCCTGGCAGCTCAACACCGCTGAAGTGGACTTATGCCTGCTTTATGCTTCACGAGTCTGACGGATGTTCGTATATATAGACATCTTTATGATTCAGTCCAAAAAGATCACCGTGAACCACTAATTTTTAACAACTCCTGGACAGAAATTGCTGTCACTCTTGGAAGAAGGGAAGAGGCTTACATGTTGGAAACATGTAAGACTATTTTCTACTTCTATGCGTAGTGGGGTATGGTACGCTTGGTGTAGGGGCACAACACTGCCCTCTAGATTCTAGGAGAAAAGTGCTACTTCAGAGGAACAGCTGCACGGAGCATTAATATCGCAGACGTCTTTTGTACGGAACTTACGTGTGTCAATCATAAAGCAACCTTTATCAAGGTTTGCATTCAGATGTGCATTTATATGCTAGGCCTTCTTTAGAGCAATGTTTATGTGTGATGACTAGCTCAGATGCTGTAAAAAGGTGGTTACAAGTGATCCACAGTAGACACAGTGTTGTCTACTGTGCAGAGCACCTCTTTTATCCCTGGTATGAAATTGGTCTGAGAACTACACGTGTTGTTGCTGTCTCTTCAAATCTAAACAAGGCACCTCACATCCACCCCCCCCCACCCCCCCACCCCCCCACACACACACACACACCAGGTTTGCAGAGCAGAGCATTTTGACTTATCTACTTGTAGCTTCAGCATCCGTCAGCTTGGACTACAAACTCACTCTGAGAAATAAAAATGACAAACAAGGAAGTCCATGACCTTGTTTGGTAGTTCTGCAGCAAATACTGTGATGTAATTTTTTAAAAGATGTAATAAAAAAAACAGAGAGAAAAGAACAGCTTGAATATGACTCAAAAAGAATATAAAAATATAAAAGCAGCACCTGGAAAGACTACATTAAAATGATCTGCTCTCCCAGAGACTCCAAGTACACAAAAAATGTATTTAAGGGTTAAAAAGGTGGATTTTGCATGATATGTCCCCTTTAAAATAATTTAGCCTCCATGTTTTCATTGAGCAGTGAGAATATTGGAAACAGGGAGCTGAACCTTTAAAAAGGTCCAGCTAATGAGGAAGAGCCTAGTGCAGATCGGGGGAGGATGGGAATGTCATCTGCCGAGGTCAGGAGAGAGGTTTTAACTCACTTCCTGTTTCGTCTGCTGGGATGACAAAAAACTCCCCTCCCTGCCCTTTGGAAATCCCATTCATCCTTCCCCTTTCATCCCACTGATTGCTCCCATATTTATGCCTTCTTCTTTTCCAGCAACAAAAAAAAATTATATTACAGAATTCAGGGCTCAGAATAAATCCAAACATTTGAGTTAAATACTTTATTTTAAAAGATCTGTGTTTTCAGACTTGATTAACCAATAACGATGTAACTTCTTAAACATGACTATAATAAAATCATCCCAACCTCAGGTCAACTGGTTTGGCAGATGCTAACAAGAGTGCACAAAGCTTCTCTTAATGATGTGAATCAAATATGCTCCCCTATATTCATAAAAAACTGCTAATTTCATTGCTATCAAATGTCCATTTAATGCGGGAAAACCAAGCACCAATCAAAACTAAAGAAGCATCTGAACAGAGCACCTTCTTCCACATTTTCCTAGTGTCCTCTAGCACGGTTGGTCAAAAACTTCATACAGGACATTTTTCTTTTTATAATATTTCCAGGCTTTAGTTCCCATCAGGTTCTCTATTTTTTCCCCATTCTTCACTCTTTTCATGTCCAGCTTCATATCAAGATTTGGCTTGTCAACAGATTTGTCCACCTGAACGGTGCACTTCTGCAGCTCCTCCAGAGTTAATTTATATATATATATATACATATATATATATATATATACAGTATATGTTATATATTGGCCTGTTACACCTTTATGGTAAAATGTAAATTAGAATTTAATGACAATTGTGACTGTAAGGAGACAAAATTTTAAAAAGTTTAGGAGGTAAAGTACTTTTTTACAGCACCTTATATAGACAAAAATTATTTGACATGCACAACCTTTTTAACCATAATGTAGGTCATGACCAGAACTGTAGAGCTCAGCCACAACCATTCTGAGCATCAGTGATATGAAAGCGCGCACACACACAGGCCAAAACGCTTTCTGTGATTTTCCTGTGAAGGTTTGCATCCTGTGGAGAACGTCGAAAGGAAGTGATTGAATAATTCAACATATTTCCTGAACAGTAATGGCCCATGGTGCTGATGGCGGTGTGGTATTGAGCAATGGGGTTAAGTGCTTTGTGTGCTCAGCCGACCGTGCAACCAGCCAACCAATCATCTGTCCATCCATCCTTAAGGATTGGATTTGTCGTTAGATCATTTAAATCCACAATCATCTAACCTGGGAAATTTTGTTGGACAACGCAGTAGGTTCATCTGCAAAATACGTTTCAAGGATGCTGTTACAAAAGCTGGGAGAAGAAACATAAGTCTCAACGGTGGAAATCTGTCTCACTGGTGTATTTTGGGACAAAGCGGGGAATTCACAGCCCCGTTAGTGTTGCATCCAAATGTTTAGTTCAGGAAGCAGGATGAAAAAAGGGATGTGGTTGTTAAGATAGTAGAGAGACTTGTGGGACAAACCAGAGTTCCAACTTTCCCACAGTCTGAGCTGGACTACGCTGGATGAGGGCCCTGACAGCTGGCCCCACCAGGGACTCTGGGTAACAGACTACCCACCAACTCCACAGGAAGGAGAGGTCACAGTGCAAACACACACACAAACAGCATATCAGCTCAACACACCCGGGCCTGCCTAAAAATACCAAGGCCTGCTTGTTTATATTAGTACTGCTGGTCGGTATTAAATAAAGTACTTTGCAGGAGTCTTCAGTCATCACTCATTTATCTGTATTTATTTTCCAATCTGCCAGATTTTCCTTTCAAACTCTTTCAAAGGGGTCTCGATAAATAGTTCTCCAGCCTTTCTTTTGGTTTTTCAAAGTTTTTCTTTTCACTTTTGCACTGGTTTCTTGGAGGCAAAAGTTGTTTAAAACTTAAACTCAGATGTTCAGCTGGTGAACTCAATTGCCCTTGTTGGACTCCACTGCATCTACATAAAAGCTACTCTGAGCACTTAGTCCACTGTGTGGGGAGGAAAAACTCCAACCCAGGGATGGGCTGGAAGGAAACTTCTTTCAATTAAAAACAACACCTCTACTTGATTGCCGTTAGGTTTTGATGAGAAAGAAGATGTTTTTTAAATAAAACAATATGATCAAAAAGTGAATATATTTCAGTAATTCAGTGCAAATAGTGAAGCTCATACAGTATATTCTATAGATTCATTGCTCTCTGGGACATATTTCAGATATTTACTTCAGTTAAAGGTAGAGTCAGAAACTTTTATGGAAGTTTCCCCAAGTCCCTTTTTGAATAACTGCACATGCACAAGACCATCTTACCTGCTCTTCCGCTGTTTAGGCAAAAATATCCCATATTCACTAATGGTCTACTTTCTTTCAACTAAGGCTTTCCTTTTCTTCTCATAAACTTGTACATAGTTTGCTTCTTGTGACTCTCAGCCATGTTAACCGCTAAGCTAACCAGATACATAAACACTTTATGTCCTTTACCCATATATATATTTATATATATCCGTCCGTCCGTCCGTTGTCTTCCGCTTATCCGGGGTCGGGTCGCGGGGGTAGCAGCTTCAGTAGGGAGGCCCAGACGTCCCTCTCCCCAGCCACTTGGGCCAGCTCCTCTGGAGGAATCCCAAGGCGTTCCCAGGCCAGCCGGGAGACATAGTCCCTCCAGCGTGTCCTGGGTCTTCCCCTGGGCCTCCTCCCGGTGGGACGTGCCCGGAACACCTCTCCAGGGAGGCGTCCAGGAGGCATCCTGACCAGATGCCCGAGCCACCTCAACTGGCTCCTCTCGACGTGGAGGAGCAGCGGCTCTACTCTGAGTCCTCCCCGGATGACTGAGCTCCTCACCCTATCTCTAAGGGAGAGCCCAGACACACTACGGAGAAAACTCATTTCAGCCGCTTGTATCCGGGATCTCGTTCTTTCGGTCACGACCCAAAGCTCGTGACCATAGATGAGGGTAGGAACGTAGATCGACCGGTAAATCGAGAGCTTCGCCTTTTGGCTCAGCTCTCTCTTCACCACAACGGATCGGTACAGCGCCCGCTTCACAGCAGACGCTGCACCAATCCGCCTGTCGATCTCCCGCTCCATCTTCCCCTCATTCGTGAACAAGACCCCAAGATACTTGAACTCCTCCACTAGGGGCAGGACATCCTCCCCAACCCGGAGGAGGCACTCTACCCTTTTCCGGTTCAAGACCATGGTCTCGGATTTGGAGGCACTGATTTTCATCCCGGCCGCTTCGCACTCGGCTGCGAACCGCTCCAGTGAGAGCTGTAGATCACGCCCTGATGAAGCCAATAGGACCACGTCATCCGCGAATAGCAGAGACGCAATCCTAAGGCCACCAAAGCGGATCCCCTCAACACCTTGGCTGCGCCTAGAAATTCTGTCCATAAAAGTTATGAACAGAATCGGTGACAAAGGGCAGCCTTGGCGGAGTCCAACTCTCACCGGAAACGAGTCCGACTTACTGCCGGCAATGCGGACCAGACTCTGACACCGGTCGTACAGAGACCTGACAGCCCTTATTAAAGGGTCCGGTACTCCATACTCCCGGAGTACCCCCCACAGGATCCCCCGGGGGACACGGTCGAATGCCTTCTCCAGATCCACAAAGCACATGTAGACTGGTTGGGCAAACTCCCATGCCCCCTCAAGAATCCTGCTGAGGGTGTAGAGCTGGTCCAGTGTTCCACGGCCAGGACGAAAACCACACTGCTCTTCCTGAATCCGAGATTCGACTATCCGACGGACCCTCCTTTCCAGAACCCCTGAATAGACCTTACCAGGGAGGCTTAAGAGTGTGATTCCTCTGTAGTTGGAACACACCCTCCGGTCCCCCTTTTTAAATAGGGGGACCACCACCCCAGTCTGCCAATCCAGGGGAACTGCCCCCGATGTCCACGCAATGTTGCAGAGCCGCGCTAACCAACACAGCCCCACAACATCCAGAGCCTTAAGGTACTCAGGGCGAATCTCATCCACCCCCGGAGCCTTGCCACCGAGGAGCTTTTTAACAACCTCGGCAACCTCAGCACCAGAGATGGGAGAACCCGACCCAGAGTCCTCAGGCTCTGCTTCCTCAATGGAAGACGTGTCGGTGGGATTAAGGAGGTCTTCGAAGTATTCCGCCCACCGACGCACGACGTCCCGAGTCGAGGTCAGCAGCACACCACCCCCACTGTAAACAGTGTTGGTACTGCACTGCTTCCCCCTCCTGAGACGCCGGATGGTGGACCAGAATCGCTTCGAAGCCGTACGGAAGTCTTTCTCCATGGCCTCTCCGAACTCTTCCCACGCCCGAGTTTTTGCCTCGGCGACCAGCCGAGCCGCCTGCCGCTTCGACTGCCGGTACACATCAGCTGCTTCCGGAGTCCCACAGGCCAAAAAAGCCCGGTAGGACTCCTTCTTCAGCTTGACGGCTTCCCTCACCGCTGGTGTCCACCAGCGGGTTCGAGGGTTGCCGCCACGACATGCACCGACAACCTTGCGGCCACAGCTCCGACTAGCCGCCTCAGCAATAGAGGCGTGGAACATGGTCCATTCAGACTCAATGTCCCCCGCCTCCCTCGGGACGTGTTTAAAGTTCTCCCGGAGGTGGGAGTTAAAGCTCCGCCTCACAGGGGACTCCGCCAGACGTTCCCAGCAAACCCTCACAGTGCGTTTGGGCCTGCCCGGTCGGACCGGCTTCCTCCCCCGCCATCGGAGCCAACTCACCACCAGGTAGTGGTCGGTGGAGAGCTCCGCCCCTCTCTTCACCCGAGTGTCCAAGACATGCGGCCGCAGGTCAGATGAAACGACAACAAAGTCGATCATTGAACTGCGACCTAGGGTGTCCTGGTGCCAAGAGCACATATGGACACCCTTATGCTTGAACATGGTGTTTGTGATGGACAATCCATGACGAGCACAGAAGTCCAACAACAAAACACCACTCGGGTTCAGATCAGGTGGGCCATTCCTCCCAACCACGCCCCTCCAGGTCCCACTGTCATTGCCCACGTGAGCGTTGAAGTCCCCCAGCAAAACGAGGGAGTCCCCAGGAGGGGCACTCTCCAGTACCCCTTCCAAGGACTCCAAAAAGGGTGGGTAATCTGAACTGCTGTTTGGCGCATAAGCGCAAACAACAGTCAGAACCCGTCCCCCCACTCGGATGCGGAGGGAGGCCACCCTCTCGTTCACCGGGGAAAACCCCAACGTGCAGGCACCGAGATGGGGGGCAACAAG
Source organism: Fundulus heteroclitus (assembly GCF_011125445.2). Lineage (NCBI taxonomy): Eukaryota > Metazoa > Chordata > Actinopteri > Cyprinodontiformes > Fundulidae > Fundulus > Fundulus heteroclitus. Next base: position 6,361,856 of record NC_046371.1, on the reverse strand, counting down.
TATGCCAACCCCAGCTCGGCGCCTCTCACCATGGGCAACTCCAGAGTGGAAGAATGTCCAGCCCCTCTCAAGGAGACTGGTTCCGGAGCCAGAGCGGTGCGTCGAGGTGAGTCCGACTATCTCTAGTCGGAACCTCTCAACCTCGCGCACAAGCTCAGGCTCCTTCCCCACCAGAGAGGTGACATTCCACGTCCCAAGAGCCAGCTTCTGCAGCCGAGGATCGGAACGCCAAGGTCCACGCCAAGGTCCCCTATATATATATATTTATATATATATATATAAATAAATTTTTCTTAGTATTAGCTGCAATTCTACGTGGATTCAGCAGGTTACTTCCTCTCATTTGATCCGTTGAGAGAGAGGAGAGGAGAGCCTCTCCTACCGTCATGCTGGTTTCCTTTCGCTCATTTTGAGGCCTCTACATTTCAACCAACGTTTAAGCTGTTCTTTGCTGTGTTTCTCAAGTGAGGCATGTTGAAATGAAGTTTCTGGGACGTTGTAATCTCATCAAAACTGTCTGTATTGCAGTCCGAACATCCCGGAGACTGGAGCTGTCCCTGGGCAAGTGTGATATCATTTGAGAAATGTCCCATTACGGTCTATCACCAAACCATTGCCATCTATATCATTCACCTGTGCTAATTGCTTTTTCCTGCCTTCTCCTCGGTCTCGTCTCCTATTTAAACCACCAGTTTCCTCTCCCTCCTTGTCGGGTTCTCTGTTATGCTAGAGTCTTGTCAGCGGTGCACTCTGTTCCTGGTCATTGTCTCTCAGTTCTGTAAATTCAGTTGTTGGATTTAATAAACTATAATTTACACTAACCTGCAGCTCCCTAGCTCTTGTCTGCATTTTGTTCCTGCAACAACCACACCAACCCTGACAGAGGAAGCACTTTGACATCTCTTAGCTTTATTGGGAATGACTTGTTGTCCCTCACTGTCATTATGGAGGGTCTCGTTGACTGCCTGACAACTGCTAAGTCGGCAGATTGGAGAAGACTGAAGACAGCTAACCTTTTTAATTTCAAAGCGGCATGCAATGTTTAGCCACTAGGGGCGCAAGATGTGTAACTTCTGGGTTTAGTGACACTGGATACGCTGCACTGTCGCAAAATGAAACAGTCTTCCTCTGTGTTTTGGAATCTGATAACAGACCACTTCAGACCAGCAGACTGAAAGGTCATGGAGTTACTTCCAAAGACAAGGCTACATTCACACCTCTGGATCTTTTCGTTGTGGCTGAAAAGTTAATATAAAGCGATATTCCCCACTAAATTTGTGAGGAATATCTGAACAGATCCAGTGTGTGTGCGTGGAGCTCAGCAGGTCTCCTCCACTTTCTTTGCCATGGCCTTCCATCTGCCTTCATTTGGCAAACTTTAGAGCATAGATCACCCCCCCACGCGCACACACACACACACACACACACACACACACACAACTGCGGTCAACTGAAATAAGCTGAGCTTTATTTTTATTTACCAACAGGAGTAGAATAGAATGGAGCCTGGCTGTGTAGAATAGGGTTGGGGTCCGTGTAAAAGGGGTTATAAGGAGTAACACGCATCCGATGCAATGTCATCGGTAGCGTGTTCTCCATCCTGTTTCTACGGAGTCTGGATGAGTGGCAGCATGAGTGGCAGGATGTGGATACAACTTCTCTGCCTTTGTCTGTTTTACCACTGTCTTCTTACCACCACCCAATGGACCATAGTGGTACTGTAGTTTTCCTTACAACTTACCCAAACATCATTCGACTGTTTTACATAAATGGCCCCTAGCTAATGAAAACACAACAAACCCAAATCCTGGAGCTTTAAATCCTGGGGCTTGTTATGGAAAAAGGGCCGATGGGTCTTGTATCCTGATTGCGCTCTCATCAAACACCAATGAGGAAATTATTTTGCAAAATCCACTCCTGTAGTTCCTCAGAAGCCTTTTAGCCTTCCCAGACATAGTTTTCCTCTTTTGGCTTTCCTTGGCCTTGACAAACTTTGACTCAGGGGTGAGAAAAGTAGAAGCACATAAGGTTTGCTCTCACGCTTAAGGGGAGCTCAGACTGTCATAAAAGCAACACTCTAGGTCACATGACCTGTAGGTCACATGACACATTCAGTGACAGTCTGACCCTCTCAAGTTACAAAGGTGAGTTTTTGAGAGGGGCAGCCTGCACAGACCATCTATACAGGCCAAGTGCTATATAATGACCTGAAAAACAATTTTAATATATCTCAAATTAAGCGAATACTTAGATTAAAACTTAACGAAAACAAACACTGTTTGTGTGAAGAATTTGTATAATATAAGATTTGCTTTTTGCACTTGATTAGTAAAATAAATAAACTGTTTGCTCATATTATAAGTGATTGAGATGCTTATGAATAATTAGATGTAGGTACTTAGTTTGGCAACTTCTAATCGACATTATTCCACAAGTTTTAATGCAAAGTCCTCTACCCCATGACAAACGAGACTCAATCATTAATACAAAACACACATAGCTGTAGTTATGTGGCATTTTGAAGTCAGGAGTTAAATGATTCAGTTTATAATGTCAATAAGCAACTGATGTCATGAATCCAACACTGAACACAAAAGACAAATATAAAAACATGTCAAATAGCAGACACAGTATTTATCTCATTGGCAGAAATATACATTTTTCCTGCATGAAATAAACCTCTAAATGGATGTGTGAAAAAGTCATGTAAAGTTCTTTTTATTCTGAATGCAGCATCAACAGTGGGATTCTTTGGATTATAAGGACTTAAATAATGTTATAGTGCAGCAGCAAATAACTGGTTTATTTGGATTCTAATACCATTCATCTCACAGTCTAACTGCTGTAGAAATATATCTCCAAAATTCTAATGCTCAAAAGGTGTGAGGATCTGAGCCTTAAAAAATTAAGATTCTGACACTAAAATGTTTATGATTAAAATATTTATATTACTTGAGTGAAATGCATTCTATGGAACTATAAAACCTATTTATTGACCACTGTATTTTTGTAGTCATTAACAATGGTCCCAGTTAGCAGGAGGTCTGTTGGTTAGCCATGAGGCTGAGATACTACGTCTTATTCTGTGATGTTCTGGCTCCCTCTACCTCACTCAAGAATTAATGCATTCTTGGCACCAGTTACAACTCAATATACTGTCAGATTTCAGTACTTAACAAATTCAAAACACTGGAATACAACTAATCAAATAACAACTGGTTACATTTTGGAGCTATCGCTTAAGTCTGCAGGGATACTAGTGACAGATAAACCTGATAAGCCTAATGTAATATAGATTGTTATTTTTACAAAATACAACTATGGAGCATTATGGCCCTTCTACAGCTGATGGTTCTGATATAATTTATTAGCCTAAAGTTGAGTAGCCTGAGTAATTGAGCACCATGGACATAAGGCACAGATATCTGGACCATGATCTCAAAAAACACCCCCCACCCCCAAGCAACTTCCTCATCAGTTGGGATTTCATAAACATCAAAATAAAAAAGGGCTTTAATAGTGACACAGCCATTCTCAACCTCCACAGATTTAAAATGTGCTCAAAATATCATTAAACATCATTTCAGACATATTTATCCAACTCATTGTAATATTTAAAATCCCAGGGGAAAAATAGCCAATTTCTGTGAAAAATATAAATTTTAGGTCAAATATTTTTATGTCAATTCAAAGATGTTATTTGTCCCTGGATTATCGTTATGAATATTTTTCTGTACAGGACTGTAGCATAGTTTGAAAGGGTGTTTAATTATCTTTTTCTTTTTGCACCCATTGCCGTAACAAAGTCTACGCCTCCTTGTAGATTTCCTCTTTCACATTTATCTATTTCAGATTATTGATTATTGGATTTGCTTCTCAAGATAATCCAGATAATCATATAATAGTCTTGTGTGAAAAACTAATTTCCACTCTAAATAACAAAAAAAGTGTGATTAAACACATTTTTAAAAGAGCTGAGAACATTTCTACCAACAGATCTGTAGAATCAAGAAAACCCCGAAACATAACCTGTCTGACAAACTGAAGTAAGCGGAAAGATCTCAAAAAGCAACATATCATGCTATGGATGTAGAGGTGGGAGAAAAACCTACCTCACATCCTGCGGACGAACACATCTTCAAAAGAGCTGACTCACATTTTCTAAATGTGATCCCGCTCACTTGAGCACCTCTTACCTAATCACCAGAAAAAGCTCCAAAACACAGATCAAGGGGCCATTGTGGAAGAAAGTAACAAGGCAGGGAGTGTGGCAGGAAAAGGGAAAATATCCCCAGTCCGTATCTTTTTAATAATATAAAATATTGCAGAACAGAAATTATCTAATACATTCTGTAGTTCTTTTACTGCACCATACTATTTACTTCTTATCTAAAGCAACAATGCTGTTCCTTGAGCACAATTTTAGCTACTCTATCCACCTCTGGTTAGTTCACTGAGTAAAGAATAGCCACATTATAACATTCACAGCCTCAAACACCAAAGCGCAGACTTAATTAAAAATAAAGGCTTCTTGCATGTGCCAAAGCTTTGCTTTTCTGTGCTATTTCTTATCCGCTGAGGCTATTTTGAGTGAATATAAAATAAATCTCATCTCTAGTGGTTTGAGCTATTATGAGATATACCATTCCTGGAGGTATTGGTTTCTGTGTCTTTATCTGTTCTTTTGTAAGAACATGTTATTTCTATCTGAAAATACCAGCATTTGGATTTTTTTCACACTGTGGTCATGGCTGATTACACCATTTACAAAATTTGATCAAGTATTCGAACAGTTACTTAGTACCTGAGTATCAATGCTAAGACTTTTTTTAACTTAAATTATGTTTGTGATGACTACTATTTTTATGCTTGAGTTTAAATAATGCCTCTCTCTCTCTCTCTAGTACAATTTGTGATGATCAACCACTCTTGGTGAGGAACACAAACTAAAAAGGAAGGGAGATGGTGGAGTGATTAGAAATTAGCAAAGCTGCAATACGCTGTGTGATCACATAGCGGCAGTATTAAACCATCATGTAAACTTCACAGTGGAGTCATGCCACTCATCGACATGGAGTGAAAGGCATCCACGAAACAAAATGAACAATAAGGTCCTTAACACACATTCCATTGTATGTCACATTGTTGACAATTTTAGGTGGTCATAAATGTGTTTGTCTGGGTTAGTTCAAATCACGCATCATTTACATAGAAATGTCATGTTATATCCTATTCACGATTTCCTGATAGAGCAATAAAGTATTTGTATTGCTAAAGACTTTCACCTCATTGAAACAATGTGTTAAATTAAAAGCAATTGTTTGCCAACCCAGTCTCACTGAAAAGCATGTAATATCCATGTTGCTCCACAGGGGGAAAGGTAGTATTGTCACAATTTGGTTAGGGTGTCAGTTCTTTTTTATTTGGCCTATTCATTTGCATTGGCTTGGAACCAGGTCACATGACTATCAAGTTTACCCCAGTGAAAAAAGAACATGGCTGCCGTTGCCCGTACTTTATGTGGAAAACATTTTGATCACATTTCTAGCAAGAAGTATGCATAATATTTTCATAATCTTCATTCAGGGACCATCTTTCATTTGTTAGTTTTGTTGAAGATTTTAGTGCTTTCTCAAAAAGACATGAGAATGTTACGTGTGCCGACATATCCCTTCATAAAAATAACAAAAAACATGTAAAGGTTAGAGCTACAACTTTTTCACCAAAACGATTAATTAAAAAAAGTAATATATCCACATGACATGTAAAGTGATGCAGAATAAAGGTTTTAACTTAACAGAAAAAAATATATATATAGTATAGAAACAATTGTTTTATAAATTTTGACAGGACCAAAATATATAAATATTTACTTCTGGTTACGGCACCAGAGGATTCTGCACCATCAGGAATACTAGGTTAAAGTCACGTGAGATGGTGCTCAGTTGTTGGCAGATCATAGTAGCTCCATGATAGTGCTGAGAAATGGTTTCTTCTTACATTTCAAAGATTTAAGCAGACCAAAAAGGACTCAAAGCTAGGGTTAACATCAGTCAAGGTTTTGAGCATTGATGCCGACTTAAGGAAGCAAAGGGGCTCAGAAGCCACACGGAGATTGCCGCTTTCCTTTAACTTAAATTAAGTTAAATGTTTGCTAATGCTTACCATTATGCTAATGCTACCGGACAAAGTGTACAGTGGAAGATTAGAATGAGGGCGGGTGAGCATGAGTCCGCCACCTACTGGCCAGGAGGAGTTAAGCTTGTAGCTATCTCCCTTATAGGAGCAATAAGCAACATTTCATTAATTTAGATAGAGCTATAAAAAATAGCTTTTGAATAATTAAAGGTATCTTTTTAGATGGATTATGGTTAAATGTCACACATAATCTCTCTTTGTTGTTCTCCAATCTCATTAAAAAAAGTAAAAAAACAAAGCAACTGGACTTGTTTTTCTTAGTTGAAGACGTTTAGCTTCCTCTCCAAGAAGGTTTCTCAATTCAAAAAGTCTGGAGTAATGTGGAGTACCAAGCTTTATACCATTGCCCAACAAAGGCCTTGTAATGGCTTAGATAACATGCAAATTCAATCGAAACAGGTCCACCCCTTAGTAATGGGCGGTTGTTAAAGCCATTAAGCTTTAACGACTGAGAAAGCTTCCTGGAGAGGAAGTGAAATGCCTTCAACTACGAAAAACAAGTCCAGTTGCTTTGTTTTTTTTTTACTTTTTTTGGAATAACCATGACCTGGATGACTGAGAATCTTCACCAGCATATTCTCCAATCTCGTTTACATAGCCGGACCAGCCGCGCATGCACGATACACACACGTGCGTGCATGTGAACAGCTGCCCCTCAGTGCGTAGCCCTTCCCTGCCCATAAAATGCCACTGCCAGGCACAAAATGGTAGAGGGCACGCCCATTGGATCAAAAAGTTCTCTTGCTAACAGCGTTATAAAGTCATGAATTACTTACCTCTTTACTAGACATGTTCCTCTGAATGGTTATGCTGCTTTGGTGTATTTCTATCCTATGAAAGTATGCGCACACGAGCCAATGGGTGAGAAGGGGAAATGGGTGCTGAGTGCTGGAGCGAGGTAGAGACCGTGTGGCTTGATACACATTTTGTTTTGACAGTATTCAAGTTCCACCTAGCGGTGAAAATTTGCTTATTGCTCCTCCAAGGATAGCCTCTGCAGTTAAATATATTTTGATGACATCTCTTGCGAAAAGTATGCACAATATTTGTATAATCTTTGACTACGGGTATAATAATACAAAAGCATATCCAACCATTATGTTTGGTTTTGTCCTTTTCTAAGTGATGTTTTCATGTCTTTAAAAACTATTACATAAAAATGTTTCACTTTTAATATGCTTTGATATCCATAAAGGATCTCAAGGACCCAAAGTGGGGTCCCAACCTCCACTTTGGGAATCAGTTGTCTAGATATACCTCTATGCCTTCAGTATGTGATAGAAAAAAAAATTAAGATAGAATTGTAATTTTATATAATACATTGGTTTGTTGGTGCCCCTCTAAAGACTACAGTGCCTTGCAAAAGTCTTCATCCCTCTGGATATTTTTCATATTTTGTTGCCTCACAACCTGAAATTGAAATGGATTAAGAGTTTGCACCATTTCATTTGCAATACATGCCTACAGCTTTTAAGAAGCATTTTTTTATTTTCATGCAAACAAATAGGGTATAATGGAAAACGTCAGTGTGCATAACTGTTCATCAATCCTACAGTCACTACTTTGAAGAGCTATCCTTTGCAGCACGTGACTTTGGATGAGTCTCTATGAGTTCACCACATCTGACCTCAGGGATTTTTGCTCATTCCTTAAGGCAAAACTGCTCTGGCTCTTTGATCTTTGATGGCGTTCACTTGTAACAGCAGTCTAAGTCTGACCACACATTCTTAATTGATTGAAGCCTGGACTTTGACAAGGTCATTCCAACACTTTTAAATGTTTTCCCTTAAACCACTTAAGTGAATATCCCTATATTTAGCATCACCCATTATTTCCCTAAACTCTGACTAGTTTCCCAATCCCTGCGGCTGTTTTTTTAATGTAAAAACAGAATCAACGAATAAAAGCAAAGCCTCATTTGAGGAAAAGGATGGACCAATGAGCTTTATCAGTTTCAGATTATTTCTTTGAATATTTAACAAGTACGTAAAGAAACTTGCCTGCTTTTAAGCATTTTTAACAGGTATTTAACCATCCTTTTGACAATTAAGGTTGTTTTTACTCTACGATGCAACGTAGGATTTACCACCTACTTTAGCTTTCCAGTGTGTGTTTCCATCCTATCAGCACTTAATGCAACATATTTAAGGAAAATCAACTTTGTATAAGTTTTTCCAGCTAAACAGGCGATGGTAAAACGTTTTACATTACACTTTTTTTGTTCATCCCTGTCCAGCTAAAACACAATTTTCTTCACTGAAAACTAGTGCTGTCAAACGATTAAAAATTTTAATCGCGATTAATCGCATAATGTTGATAGTTAACTCGAGATTAATCGCAATTAATCACATATTTTATCCTTTTATTTCTGAAAGTGTAATAGCCTGTTTGGGCATTTTAATGTGCAATTTTGCAATAAATGACACTAATAAAATACATGCTTGTACAAAACATATTTTTATGTTATTTTTCAAGCACTTTTCAGAATTGGAATGAAAACATCCTGGTGCCAAATGTTAAACTCTGGACTATAATGGCTAAATGACTAATCATGACGCCCTGATGTTTACACCATGTGTAAACAAATGTGTAAATAAATACTTGTTTTCATGACGATATATTTTTTTTGCCTGTTAAACAAAGCTAGACATGGTATTATGCATAAACATATAAATTAATAAAAATTGTACATTTCAATAAAGTCATAAGTTTTGTTCATTTCTTCACTCTCACACATCTAATTCTGAGCTTTCACACCAACAATACAGGTCATTCCAGTCTTACACTTTGCTTGCAACTGGGCAGGAGCTTAATACCCTGAAAGAGACTGTTTAGCAACTGTTTAGTAACTCCAGGTCCTTCGTTTGGCAACGTGATTCAGCCTTAGTTTGTCAAATACAGAGAAAACTAATTAATAAGCTTTAAAGTACGGTTTATGGGTTGGGTTTCTGCAATGTTATCAACGTGTAAAAGCTCATCTTCAGAACCAATGTCTAATAAAATGGTGATCTGCACCATGTAATCTACTTTCAGCAGTTATCACCGGTTATTGCACCGTAAACTGCAGAAAATACGTGCAGAGTTGCTCTGTCTGCCTTTACTACTGTCAGCTCCTATGGCGGAGGGATATTTCAGCTGGATACAAAGTGTGGGCAGTGCAGGCAGGTCTCATAATAACCGCTGTTTCGTCACTTATTTTAGAGCCCAAATAAGCGATTTCACTTTCAGAAACCTGCCCCAAAAAAAAAAAAAAACCGCAACCCGTGACTCATGAAATTTAGAAGCACTTTTAGAAAAACAAAGCCCAAAGTCGCATGTGTCCGAGGGTAAAAGAAACCCTTCGGGGCGGGTCCGTTTTGCTACAGTTTTCTAGCATTCTTGAAACTACGGAAAGCGCAGAGGGTCTGAAACAGTCCAGAGAGCGTGGCGGGGAAAAAAAACAAAACATTAGGGAACAGTGTGTTTTGACGCGACGCGCGTTAACACCGTTTAACTGACAGCACTACTGAAAACACTTAAACTTTAGCTAGAAAACACCACAGAGACAGCTCTCAGCCCCCTAAAGGAAAATTTCAACTCTGCAAGTGCTTCCCTGCTGCATGGACCTGTTGAGCTTACCATGGTGTTCAAATATGGGTAAACAAACAACCTCTGAACCCAAAGTGATGCATGTCATTGAGAGGCTTTCACACACGTGAAGTGTGAATGCACTGCAGCGTCGATCAATAAGCACTAAGGGAGGTTAGCCGTCACTCCTGCAGTGCCTGACTGCAGTGGAGAAACAGAGCCAGAACTACAGTATTTTTAAAGAGCCAGTTATCAGTTGACATGTGGCTGTTTAACTGAATCAGCTTGTCAAGACTTTTATATCATTGCTTTAAATTTACATTTGAGTGGATGTGGGGAAACCGGTCACTTAGACAAGCATCTCCCCCAACCAAACCTTAAAATGAAAAACTTGCTAGTTTGAAATTCAGATGTTTTATTTAAGAGTAAATCAAGCGGCGGCGTCACTTGACACGTTGTGGGCGGCGTCACTTGACACGTTGTGGGCGGCGTCACTTGACACGTTGTGGGCGGCGTCACTTGACACGTTGTGGGCGGCGTCACTTGACACGTTGTGGGCGGCGTCACTTGACACGTTGTGGGCGGCGTCACTTGACACGTTGTGGGCGGCGTCACTTGACACGTTGTGGGCGGCGTCACTTGACACGTTGTGGGCGGCGTCACTTGACACGTTGTGGGCGGCGTCACTTGACACGTTGTGGGCGGCGTCACTTGACACGTTGTGGGCGGCGTCACTTGACACGTTGTAGTCTGATATATTGTGGGGGGTGTCACAACATGCCAGTTCCACTTCATTGGTTTCCAGTTGAACTAAACAGGATAGAACAAGTCAACGTCAACTCTCCACCATCATTAACACTGGGTAGTGAATTTTAGCCGACAATTACCTTTTGACATCTGTGCCAACCTGGAACCCATTGACTGGAGCATAACTAATGGCTTTTGAGAAATTTCCTGTTGTGACAAGACTGAAAAGCAAATACAAGCAGAAGTAAGCTTTAATAAATATAAATAAAACTCATTTTTTAAATAAACAGGGCCTTACCTTCCCCCACCTCCTGCATCTCAAAGCGTATAACTTCATCACTTCCTGTTTGGTGGTCGTTCGGGTGTGGTTGCTGGTGAGAAGCAGTGTGAATCTCATGGGCCCCAAGAAGAATCCGTCCTTGGAGGATTTTGAGGAGATAAGGAAGGCATTGGATTTTCTTTCTGGAGAGACCTCGGCCATCCGACTCCAGCAAAAGTCTATCCTGGACTTAGTTGAAGAAGTGAAGGCTTTGCGACTGCTTAACGAGGAGAAGGGCAAGCGGATCGCCGTTCTGGAGAACCGAGTGGCAGATTTGGAACAGTACACCAGAATGAACGATGTAATCATCACCGGACTGCGTGTCAAGCCCCGCTCCTATGCCGGCGCGGTGGCAGGGCCTTGTCCGACCGGTGAGCCGTCACCAGGCGTGATGGAGTCCACGGAGGAACAGGTGGCCTCTTTCCTCTTGTCCAAGGGGATAAAGCTGGACTGTAACTTTGTGGAAGCGTGTCACCCGGTCCCGAGACAAGGTAACAACGAAAGACCAGCAATTATCATGCGGTTCAGCAACCGGAGACACAAATCTGCTCTGCTGAAACAGGGCAGGTTGCTAAAAGGGTCAGATGTGTTCATTAATGAGCACCTGACGAAGAAAAACGGTGAAATCGCCAGGAAGGCCCGATTCCTGAGGAAGCAGAGAAAGATCCAGTCTACGTGGACCACAAACTGTAAGGTCTTTATAAAGCTGAACGGAACACCAGAGGAGGCGAAGATACTGGTCGTTCGGGACATTACAGACTTGGATAAGTACGACTGAACTATCTTGAAAACTTTTGTGCACAGGTGATATCAGGGCATTACTCACTTTCAACATGTCACAAGTTACAGAAACTCTTTCTTCTTCCCTTATGGACACAACACTAACACCTACAACTGTTGGTGTCAATAACCTGAAGCTGAAAACATTCAGCTATACTGATTATAAAAGTCGGGATATGGAAGAGGATGTGGATCCAGATAACAACTTCTTCAATGATATTGTTGATAACTGCTACTACTACACAACAGATCAATTCAACAAAGCATTTCAAGTAAATAATAAGCTTTCAATCATACATTTTAACAGCAGAAGTTTATATGCAAACTTCAACAGTATCAAAGACTGTCTGAGCCAGTTTAAAAAGCCATTCAGCATCATAGCCATATCTGAAACCTGGATCAGTCATGAGAAGGGGGTTGACTTTGAGATGGAGGGGTATGAGTTCAATTATATCAATAGAGAAGGGAAACCTGGAGGAGGAGTGGCTGTGTATGTTGACAAAAAACTCAAGTATAAAATAGTTGAAAACATGACCAGAGTTACTCAAGGTGCATTTGAGTGTATAACAGTTGAAATATTTATGGAAAAAGCAAAAAATGCCATAGTTAGTTGTATATACAGAGCTCCTGGTTCCAATATGGAAATATTTAGAGAATGGTTTGAGCAAACGTACACAGTTACATCTCAGAAGGTCTTTTTCATTTGTGGGGACTTTAATATTGATCTACTTAACTCAAATAATCATAAACCTACTGAAGAGTTCATCAATACCATGTACAGTTTGAGCCTTTTTCCCAAAATCACTAGACCCAGCAGGATCACACTGAACAGTGCTACAGTAATAGATAATATATTTACTAATATCTTAGAAAACAACATAAATAGTGGATTAATAATTCAGCATATTAGTGATCATCTACCAGTCTTTGTTGTTACCGACAATTTCTGTATTAAAAATAAGGACAAAAGTGATCCACAATTTAAAAGAGTAAGAACAGAGGAATCACTCACATCTTTCAAAGAGGAGTTATTGAAACACAACTGGGAATCTGTTTTGCATGAAGATAATGTCGATATGGCATATAATCATTTTCTGAATAGTTTTATAGCATTATATGATAAAAGCTGTCCATTAAAACTGTTCTCTCACATAAACAAATACTCAGAAGCTCCATGGATAACAAAGAGTTTGCAAAATGCCTGCAAAAAAAAGAACAAACTATATCGAGATTTTATAAAGCATAGATCCTTGGACGTTGAGAATAAATATAAGAAATATAAGAATAAATTGACTGCTATTCTGCGCATAGCCAAACAGGATTACTTTAATAAATTATTAGATAGAAATAAGAAAAACATCAAAGGGATTTGGAATGTATTAAATAATATTATCAAGCAAAACAGAGGAAAAAATAGTTTTCCACAGTTTTTTATAAATAATGATGACAATTTTGAGGACATTAATGACATTGTCCATAATTTCAATAAATTTTTTGTGAGTGTGGGACCAACTCTGGCAGAAAAAATCCATGATCCTACAACAACTGGAGCTCTGAACGAAACATTAATTAGCAGAAATCCGTATTCAATGTTTCTCACTGCAGTGGGAGAACAGGAAATTATAGATGTTGTCAATAAATGTAAAAACAAAAGGTCAACTGACTGTGATGGCATTGATATGTCAATTATTAAGAGGGTAATTGATGAAATCATTGAGCCTCTGACTTACATATGTAATTTGTCATTTCAATCAGGTAAATTTCCTGAAAACATGAAAATTGCCAAAGTTATTCCACTTTATAAATCTGGGGACAGACACCATTTTACAAATTATAGGCCTGTTTCTCTACTTCCACAGTTTTCTAAAATTTTGGAGAAATTGTTTGTGAGTAGATTAGATTCATTTATTAATAAACATAAACTGCTTTCTGAAAGTCAATATGGATTCCGATCACAAAGATCTACAGCAATGGCAGTCATTGAATTGATAGAGGAAGTCACCAGCGCCTTAGATAATAAGAAATCTGCAGTCGGTGTATTTATTGATCTCAAAAAAGCTTTTGACACAATAAATCATGAAATATTAATTAATAAATTGGAGCGCTATGGCATCCGGGGAGTAGCCCTGCATTGGATGAAAAGTTATTTAAGTAACAGGCAACAATTTGTGCAAATGGGTGACTGCCAGTCATCGTGCTCGGACATTGTTTGTGGTGTCCCCCAGGGGTCAGTATTGGGGCCAAAATTGTTTATTCTATATATAAATGACATCTGCAAAGTTTCGAAAATACTTAAGTTTGTTTTGTTTGCAGATGATACTAATATTTTTTGTACAGGTGATAATTTGGATCAGCTTGTAGTTGATATCAACTTAGAGTTACGTCACCTTAAGGTATGGTTTGATATTAACAAATTATCATTAAATTTGGTTAAAACCAAGTTTATATTGTTTGGAAACTGCAAAAGCAAAACAAATGTACATATCCTAATAGACAATAAGACAGTAGAGAGAGTTAAGGAAATTAAATTTTTGGGAGTAATGATAGACGATAGGATTTGCTGGAAACCTCATATAAAATACATTCAAACAAAAATATCTAGAAGTATTGCTGTTCTCAGCAAAGCAAAACATTTTCTAAATTATGCTGCTCTTTATATTCTGTATTGCTCACTTATCTTACCTTACTTGAGTTACTGTGTGGACATATGGGGTAACACCTACAAAACCTCACTGCGGCCATTATGCACGTTACAAAAAAGGGCCATCAGAATGATTCACAAGGCAGGATTCCATGACCATACTAACACACTATTTATAAAGTCCTGCCTACTCAAACTCCCCGATCTGGTAGAATTTCAAACAGCTCAGCTGATGTACAAAGCTAGAAATAAACAACTACCAGATAATATTCAAAAGCTGTTCACTGATAGAGAGGGGGGATATGACTTCAGGGAAAATCTTAACTTCAGAATTTTGAGGGTTCGAACCACCATGAAGAGAAAGTGCCTTTCAGTCTGTGGTGTAAAGGTCTGGAATAAACTCCAGAAAGAGCTGAAGCAATGTCCATCCATGAGCGTGTTTAAAAAAAGGCTTAAACTGATGTTTTTCAACAGGTATTGTAATGAGGAGAGATGAATTATATATCTGAGCACTGTGTATGTGTGTGTATGTTGTGTGCATTTATGTGTATGTATGTAGATGCATATATTCATATGTGTATATGCATATATTCATATATGTATATGTGTATAAATATAATGGTTTATATTTTTTGTGAATTTTGGATCAATACATTGTTGGTTAATAGGAAGGTACTTTAAGTGAAATTAGAGGGAGTAGGGGTATGAAAAATAAGTTTTACTTCTTCATACCCCTTTTCAGACAACTTTCTTTAATCACTAATCAATGTCAGAAATCAGGGTAAATATACCTGATATATTTTATTTATAGGAAAATTTTGTTTATCTCATCTCTATTAATGTTCAAATGATTTAATTGAACTGGAACAGAAAATTTAATTTAATGTTTATCAATTACTTTTTTATGTAGCGCTTGGTTGAAGAATTTCCTAAATTGGTTATTTTTTATTATTATGTGGTACTTTCTGAAATTGATTTATTTAATATTTGTTAAATGTGTGTTAAATTTGTTAAATTGTCTGAAATAAATTCATTCATTCATTCATTCATTCATTCATCTTTATTAACTGGCAAGGAAGAGCCTGGGGGAGAAAGCAGCTTTTTAAAAAGGAAAAAAAACCTCACAACTGTGGCAGCAGCATTCCAAACACCACAAACTGTTAAGCTACTACCAGTCATCACAACATATTTGTTAGGTACATTTTCAATAGTCTTACTTCAGGTTTCAAAGAAAAGAAAGTTTCAAACCTTCATGCCAAACCAGCACTGTGCAGAAAACCAGAATCCAGACACCTCCCATGGTTCCTGTCGCATCTGCGGTGTAACCAACATCTGAAGCTTAAATAGACCTATCTGGAGGTCCCACAGCTGCAGAAGATCAGCTCTTAATTGGTTCTCCTCTTAATGAACCTAAGTTCCTCAGTGCTCATTAAGATTCAAGCACAGTGTAGTTTTTCCACCATGTTGTAGATGGCCCTTTACTTTTTTTTTTCCTAAGCTAATCTAAAGAGCTTTGTGAACGGTTTTCAACAGTAGGCTTCAAGCAACAAGATAATTAAGTGGAAATTTCTGAAAATATCTTAATTAAACATATTTTCTGGAAATTGAAGAAATCTCTGGCAAAATTTATCTCCTGGGATTTTTTTTCAATGTTTCTGTAAATGTTTCATATTATTAAAGTTTTTTCTGACAAAACTGATTCTTAGACATCAGTTTCTGAACCTGATTTTCCATATACAGAGACACATTGTTTGCCACCCAGAGTGCAAGAGGTCCCCGCATGAATCATAATAAAACTATCCATCCATCCATCCATCCAGTTTCTGACCCACTTAATCCGTCATGGGGTCACGGGGGTTGCTGGTGCCTATTTCCAACGTTCACTGGGCGAGAGGCGGAGTACACCTTGGACAGGTCGGCAGTCTGTCGCATAATAAAACTATTCACATTCATAAATCAAGCGGAGCACTATGGCAAAAGCAGTACTGCTCCATTTGCGAAATTTAAATCTGATGAGCCCCTTTTTGGCATTAAGACAACAATTCTTATTGCCACATTGCCAGACAGGACACTGGATAAAAAAAAAAAAATATATATATATATTTTTTTTTTGTTGTTGAATAATGATAATGCATTTAGCCACCGGGCCGGGCTAAATTGTCCGGCAGTCCGGAACCAGCCCGCGGGCCATATGTTTGACACCCCTGCCATAAACTCTTCTGTAATTCTCTAGTCCTCCGGATGAGAGCCGCTACATCAGCTGTGGGAGGAGGGGAGGGGGAAGGCTTGTTTTCTTGATTGTGTGCTCTGATTGGAGAATATGAAATATGTAGTAAGACAACGTTTTCTGATCTGACCATTTTTGAGCAAATCAATAAAGCTAACCGACTCTGATCAGGTCCTTTAGTATTCAATTTATTTTTTTTATTTTTTTTATTTTTTTATTTTTTTATTTTTTTCTTCTTTTTTTTTCTTTTTTTTTTCTTTTTTTCTTTTTTTTTTCCTTTAGTATTAGTATTTAGTATTCAATTTAGACATTAACGTGGCCTCATCAGAGCACAACAGACCGTATTATACCCCCCAAAACCTCAGAAAATTTATATTTCTAGTTTAACAAACAATGACAGTGTGGAAGCTGTGTATGGAATACCTGTGCATGTGCAACTGAAAAGGAGATTTTACACTCAACCAAAAGGAAAACAACAGGAAACAGAAACATGACACTTAAGTGGGTTGAGATGTCACACCAAACTGACAACGGAGATATGAAGCTGGAGTATACACAGCTCTCAGCCAACTAGAGAATCAATGAGATGGAAGGGGAAGTCAAAGTGACAAGCAGAGCCAGCCGACTGTCAAGAGCTGATGCAGGAGAAGCGGCTCAAAGAGAAAAAGAATCACAGGAGGAATCAGTCGAACAGAGAGCAGCAGTCAGATCCTGATGGAAGGGGAGAGGGCCGCCATGCGCTCCCAGGGAGGCGTGAATCGGCTCTGATGGTGTGGAGTCGAGGTGAGGCATCTCCCTGCAGGAAGCTTCTGATCCACCGTAATGGTTGGAGTGTTAATGCAAACTTCAGTTCAGCCAAAAGGCGGCTGCAGCCAGACCAGAGCTCCCTGGTGCGGCTCAGCAAGGATGCTTCAAAGGCTGCTCCAGCAGCTGGACTTCACTGAGATATTTCCAAGATGGCTTGATTTAAAAGAATGTTACATTTAGCTAGAAAATCCTAATAAAAAAAACCTATT
This sequence comes from Fundulus heteroclitus, assembly GCF_011125445.2. Classification (NCBI taxonomy): domain Eukaryota; kingdom Metazoa; phylum Chordata; class Actinopteri; order Cyprinodontiformes; family Fundulidae; genus Fundulus; species Fundulus heteroclitus. Next base: position 6,344,361 of record NC_046371.1, on the reverse strand, counting down.
CTGGCTTTATACTGCAACATTTTACATACACCAACACCAAATTTTCAGTTTTATATCAATACTGAGCTGAAGGGAGGAGCTAGAGAGAATTTACAAAATTGCAAAATGATAAGCAGACCTATCAAGGCACTGTTATTATAATGACCACCTGGCTGTAGCTATTAATTTAAAATACTTCATAGTGATGACTATATCTAGTTTTTACAAAATTTACTTTAGTAGTATGTCTTCTTTGTTTGCTAGAACATTTTTTTACATAGCAAAAAGGAAGAAGAAAGCTAACAACACCTGGTTTGTCGATGTGAAATAAATATCCAAGAACTTTTTTGGATCCTGTTAATGATGAATGAAAAGTTTGCTTTGTCTCTGTCTCTTCTATATATTCTTTTTTTTATTGCGCACCTGTCGTGCATGCTCTCCTCTGGTTAAAAGAAACTTCGGAGCAGAGCTAGACGGAGTAACCGCGGATGTAGTGGCCGTTGCTTTTCACAAACTCACGGAGGCGGTCTGGAATGGAACAGACACGTCCGGACACAGAGGAGGTAAAACACGGGGGTCAGTTGGACACCAGAATCGGGAACATGTTCAGCTTTACCCTGAAGAACCTCACACCAGCTGTGGAGCAAGGAGTCCTGGTCTATCATTACTTTGCAACACCAGGATCTGTACAGCTTATATGGAATCCACCATATAAACTTCTGCTCTTATTGAGGGAGGTCACACAGATAATGATCCATCAATAAAAATATTAGATTCTTAATTGTGTCTCATTCTGCCCCCTGCAAGAATACCTTTAAAGCACTTTGTGCTGTCTTTGTACTGAAATGTGCTGTACAAATACATTTGCGTTGCCTTGCCTTTATGATGTGATGTCTGCCATCTGATGCATTTCAGGTGTTTTTTTTTTATTTGCTGAATCTTTGTGCCTTAAATGGTTATGGTTGTGTTTTTATTTTAAATAACATACATGTTCTCAAAAAAAAAAAAACAGTCAAACCACCAGGCTATGAACAAGGGATGACCGAATTCCAGAAAATTTTAGATGATTATTTGCACATAAAATCCGTAAAAGGAACCGATCTGATTGACTCCTTTAAAAAGTTCTCTGTATTTTTTCCACTTGAAATGAAAGGAAACTGATGACATTTGGAGATGCGATAAAATGGACTCCGACTGACCCTGCAAGCATTACATCAGAGCTGCAAGGCTGCAGAGACCCCACTGAGCTGCTTAGCATTGTAGATTTCTTAGACACTCCCATCCTCTGAGAAGCCCCGACCAAGTTAGACTCGCCAACAGAGAAAACACAGTGAAGAGTTCAGACACTGCTTATTTGTCAACCTAAAATGCACAAACTCATAGACAAATAAATCAGCTTTAGTTAGCATTTTTTTCCCTTCTGATAGGTTTCTATCAATAGAGTTCTAGTTCTATTTACAAGGCTTTTATCTGTCCAGCAACACACGACAAACTGACAGCCGACAAAGTTTGCGAAGCTTGAAATTGAGTAGAAATTAAATAACTGTGGGGCTTGAGAATAAAACTGTGGGGTAGGTTCAGCAAAAAGGAGGAGGGGTGAATTAATCTTTCCACTCAGAGGGGTAAAAATAGCATGTAACTTGAAAACGAGAGGTTTGTGTGATAAAGAGGTGTCTGAAACCAAGTATCAGAAGGATTTATTTATTCAGCAACAGGGGGAAGGAGCGAAGAGGGCTTTAAGGAAATGTGTGGGGAGTTTTCAGCAAAGAGGTACTGCACTGAGAGATTCCAAGGCCAAGCAAATTTTTAGAAAACAAAAGTAGAATTTAAAAAAAAAAGAAGCTTTATATTTCGTTTTTTTCATCACCAATCCTCAAAACAAATAATATTTTTTTTCCTCAGAGAAGGGAGGAGATGAAGAGGAGGATGGGAGGTGGGGGGGAGTAGTTGATTTTTCTCTTTTCTCTGCTATTTTCCTTTTCTCTTTTTTCAACAGATGTAAAAATGATTGAAATCCCAGCAGGCCTCATTACCGCAGCCCTCCAGAGAGCCGGCGCCGGGGCTTAAGGTCTTCAAGTAACGATTGAAACATGATTTGTATTAAAGCCAACAATCTTCCTCGCCAGAGCATCAAATTAGCGAGAACCTCTGGTGAAGAAAGGAAGAGATATCACCAAAGTGTAATTGTCTCTGATGCCTGGAGCCCTGGATAGCGTTGCAAGCTGAGATGCTCTCATGGAAAGTTTACAGACAGCACTGTTGTAGTTTACAACTGACATTCCTGTATCCATACCACTGAATTACACCAGTAAAGAACAGCTTGAGAGGCCGGATGGATTTCTCTGCATTGTTCTTATCTCTTCAGGATCTGTCATAGCTTAAGACAACCACTAAAGCTGATGAAGAACGGTTGTTTTCTGCAGAATAGCCCAGCGAACAAGCTGGAAGTCTTTGATGCCCGGAGTCAGAACTCCCCCAGGAGGTCGCCGAGTGCCGTCACTGTTTGAATAATCAAGGCTTTGTTTTCCCTGTTTGTTAATGGGCAGGATTTAGCCTTACAAATCCCAGCCCTTTGCTCCAGAACGCATTGGTTTAGATGGAGCCATGCCTTCGGTAGACACCCACAGTTGAGACGTAGTGGATCCAAAAGGAGCCACGTACCCTGTTAAAACGCAGTGCTTTTTGATGTATATAATGTATAATCCGACAGAAAACAAATTATAATTATACCTCACTCTCGTGTTTCAAAATTCAGCTGTGGCAACAGCAAACATGTTTGAATCGGAGGCAACCGGACTTTGGTTCAATTCAGTTCTGGAAACGTTTTGACACCTATCCAGAAGTCCTTGTCAATCTGATGGCTCGTAGTTGAGCAACCTGCAGCTGGAGCGCTGCTGTTTTTAAGAACATGGAGGCCCATCCTCCTAGGAGCCCATCACTTTCCTGGTCATTGGAAGCTATAGCTTGGTGTGAGTGGAGTACTTGGTCACCTGAACCCTGATGAGATGCTGATGTAATCTCTTTGGAAGACCAAGCTGTAAACATTGGGGAGTTGGAAGTGCAATTCTCCCCTTCAGTTTAGTGAAAGCTTTTCTCTTTTGGCTAAGATGGCTTCTTTCACCCTTTTTTCAAACCATCTGTTCTCCCTGTCCAAAATCTGGACATCATTGTCGTCAAAAGAGAGCCCTTTGTTCTGGAGGTGCAAGTGGACTGCAGAGTCTTGCCCCGAGCTGCTGGTCCTCCATGAGTTTCTGTAGCTGCTGTTTAGTTTCTCTTGTAGAAGTCTGAGCAGTCCTCGTTGCATTGGACCACAGGAAGAAACAGAGGGAGAAACCATTAAAAAGCCTTTACAGTGGCACGGCGAAGATTTAAAAAAAAAAAGGGTCAGATTGCTCTCGCTCTTTGACTCCTCTATCTGGTAGGCTCTAACTAAATGTCCCTTTAGCTTACTTACTGTGTCCTCCTTCCAGGAAGAAACCTGCTCTCCAGTTCTTAGTCCTCTCTCTGGTCTTCAGTCCTCTATCTCGTCATTTCCCTCAGAAGAATCTCCTCACTGCTCATCTGGCTGCTCCTCTCTAGAACCGCTGCCTGGACGTTGCCACACACCGACACCATACTCACCTGCCTGTCCACAGTCCAGCAATACACAACGACTTTGTCTTCATCCTGGAACAGAGAAACCAACGCCATTAGCAAACTGTCAACCTCAGCCCCTGTGGATATAATCACCTGACTCCCAGATCGTCCTTGACTATGTCAACAGTAAGGCTCAGATTATCCCACCCTCCATCGTATTCATTCAAACATTTCCATTACATCCACCTACCTCTCCTCCTCACTGACAGCATGGAATCCACTCCGGATACCTGGAAGAAACATTTTCTTTTCCTCAAGGATTTTATTATAACCATTAAGATAAAGTTGGTAATCATCAAAACTACAACGAGACGGAAACTGGTCATGGAGACTACAAAGAGAGCAAGAGTAACACTGAAAGAGTTGCACAAACTTCAGAGTGTTGGTTGAGTTCTGCATGTGACAACAGGCTCCTCTATTCTGCAAATGTATGAACTACAAAGTAGGATTACAGGAATCAAGCCTTTCTGTCCAAAGAAAACATCTTTGGGAGTTCTGAAAACCTTGGGAGATGCTCTGTTGTCGTCAGATGAAACCAAAGTTTGGCTTTTGTGCCACAGTTTCAAAAACTACTCTTTGGAACATAAACAGCACTGCTTCGAGGAGAATAAGATCAAACCTGAGTGACAGACGATGGTGGCAGGATCATGCTGTGTTTTCTTTTGTCAAGATGGCTGACACCAGGAACAGAAACATGATACATTATTTCAACACATGAAAACTTATTCAGAGGAGAATTAAAGTTTTTCCTTCACCTACCTAGAGTCCAGAATGAAGTCACTAAAAGATTGCTGTGGACAAGAGATATCGAAGAGATTTGGAGGACTTTTGCAAGGCGGATAATGCTACCAATTCCAGATGTGAGACGCTAACAGGTGTCTTCAAAAGAAGACTGAATGCTAAAAGTAAATAAAAAGGTTCTTGAAAAGTTTTAGTTTCAACCTTAAGACCATTACCTCCAAATCGCCTGATAATCCTCCCTGTCCAAGTGGAGTCAAGATGTATGTTAATACTTTTTGCACACATACCAAGGATCACATGGAAAGCATGTTCCTGCAATCTAGCAGCCAGAGTTTGAACTACATCTTATGATTTCACAGTATTGAACTTTATTTAAAGAAAAACTGTATTTAAACAAACTGTGATGATAGGATTGAGACTAGAATATTTAGATAGTTACTAATATGCTCAATTATGCATAATGTTGCATCATACCTACATTGTACCTATTTTACCCTGCAAAAATAAAATGCACAATATCCGATGTAGCACCTTTTTGACAGCAAGTTTAATTGTTAACAAAGTCAGGCAATATGTAGAATGTGACATTTCGAATTTTGCTTGATTAGCTTGATAAATTTGACACTAAAGCTGGAAAAAAGTATATATTCCTTTAACCAATAACTTTCAAATCAGTGTATTTTTAGACCACAGCCAATTGACTGAGGTTCGATCGAAGACGGGGGTATATGTCATTGTGCACACCAACACAGAAATGTATATCTTCTAATCGATAATGTAAATGTAAGGATGAAACGTCTAAAAGTTGAAGGCGTAACCTTGGCAAATTCGGCTCTGGGTTTATAGATATTTATCTTCGGAGGGAATTTTATGACTCAGGGGTTCTTTATTCCAATATGATGCAACGATACGATATTCCTTTGTTGTTGGAAGAAGTCTGAATTTTGCCTTGCATCAGAGCACTGTTGTTTACAGACATACTGTATCTGCACAGACAGACAATACAGCAGCGGCAGTGCCCACTGCGCTTTGGGTCAGGGGTTAATAAGATGCACTGGGAAAAAGGAACAACATGGCAGCAGGTAGGAAAAAAAAAGTCCGGTGCATGTGTCAAAGGAGGTGAAAAAAGGCATTGCAACCAGATAGAACAACAAAGAAAGATAAAGATGAGGCTTAACTCATGTAATAACCTTAATGTAGCTTCTAATGAGTTGAGCCTCACTGAAGGAAAACTTTCTCTCACTCCATGTTTCTGGTCCTCCGCATCCTCAGGACTCTTTATTTCACAAAACAATCACTGTAACGCCTAGTTTCTTTGTACCTTCCCCATCTGTCATCCCCTTTTCTTTTATATCCTGGATCTCCTCTGGTCATTTGTGTTTCGTTTACATCTTTGTCTCGCTTGTCTACTCTTTGCCTAACTTTTTTTATTTCCTCCCTTAATCCCTTTCCATTTCGTTTTTTTCCACTCGTCTCCCTCTGGGTCTGACCCTGAGGCCGGCTGACGATTCTGCCGAAAAAAAAAACCAAGAGAAAAAGAAGAAAAGCAGCTCTCGTGGTCACTCGCTTCTTCCCCTGCTCCTCACGTCTGCTCCTCTTTCTCTCTGTGTTTGTCTGTATGAATGGAAACCTTTGAAGGGGGAGAAAAGAAGCCGTTATCGATTGCCCTGTGAAAGATTCAGCCCGAGCAGCCCGGACCCCCGCCGCATTGTGAGCACACCTCCCACCTTTATCACTCTGGCAGATCGATAACTCCCAGCTCGGAGCGCGAATCCGAGTGAATTCGGTGTGAAGGGCTGGAGGAGGAAGAGGTGGAGAAGGAGGCGGAGAGGATGAGGATGGTTTCAGTGATAAGCAGAATGACGAGAGACTGACAAGAGTTTCAACAATTTAACGATGGCAAAAGGTTTTTTTAAGACACATTTTTAGACATATTGTTTCAAATCTTACTAATAATAAAGCGGTGAGGCAAAGGAGGCAACAAGTATACGTAGCTTGCTGTAAGAGAAATAAAAAAAGTTCACCAAAAACTCCACTAAAGGTTCTGTAATGGTAAAGCCAAATATTTTCATATGCTGCATAAAAAGGAAAGTTTCCCCCCCAATGGCATTAAATGAGATGGATTCACAAAAGTAGCTTTGGTTAATAAGCAGAAAAATAAACGCAATGATTTCAGGTGTGTTTTTTTTGGGGTTTTTTTCTGTGGAGTTCACACACATTTCCTTCGTATTTCCTAGATATTTTAGAGGAATTTAGACTGCAAATTACACTCACAAAACACACACACACTGCAGGATCCAGCAATATGGGGTGCCACTGATTGTGGTACACATAATTTTATTAAAAAAAAATCTTAACATGGGATTTGTTACCCGTCGAATAAAATTTACTCAAATCAAAAGTTGTCTTTTATTCTAAAATGCTTATTTTTAAAACATGCTCCTCCAATAAACAACCATTTAATTTCAAGGTTATTTACACTGTGTCAATAAAGGTAAAAGGGGAAATTGAGATTTAGATGATGTAGTACAAAGATTGTGTCTTATACAATGCTGTGCATTTCTGTTAAGATGATTCCAAAAAAATAAAAAAGAGAATGACCATGACCTGGATGACTAAGAATCTTCACCAGCAGGTTAAGATTCTGCTGTTAAGATTTCTACTGCCATCTTAACAGTCATATTCAATCCTACTGTTATGGTTTGAGCAGTATATAAAGTAATATCTGAAATAAGGCACCAGCTGGCCAGAAACACTTTAAATATTCATCTAAACCAAAGTCCTTTTTGTGTATTTCTGATTTAAATGTGCAGGTAGTATGTTTCATGCTTCTTCTCACATCACGCCACTCACGTCTTTCCAGGTTCGATCTTTGTTTCACGTGATAAGAAGTTGGTATCTTTTAATGATTCGGGTGTCTTGGGTTGTCAAGCAGTGAACGCTTGGCAGCAACAAGTGAGTCTGACTGCGCTGGTTGGTGATTACGACTTTATCCAGTGTTAATGAGAGCAGCTCAGCTCTGAATCCTGTTTCCAAATCAATGACAGGAGCTAATAAGAGCGGCGCTCTTATCGGCTTATCCACAGGTCACAGATAGATAGAGCTTCAACAGGAGGAGGTTTTAAGAGAGCAGGCTCAAGCTGATAGACTTTAGGTAAGAGATTAAGCAAACTTTGGGTATATATGTGGAGGAGTATTTCAGAGATGTGGGGCTATATCTAATTAAAACATGTAACATTTTGCACTGTTGAGTACAAGCCCCCTCATTTTGAGCTGCAGTTTTGACCTCTGTGTTCATTGATTTTGGTTTGAGCTATACACTCACCGCCCACTTTATTAGGCACACCTTACTAGTACCGGGCCCCTTTTGCCTCCGGAACTGCCTCAATCCTTCGTGGCATATATTCAACAAGGTACTGGAAACATTCCTCAGAGAGTTTGGTCCATATTGACATGACAGCATGACACAGATGATGCACATTTATCGCTTAAATAACCTTTCTTCCCCATTCTGGTGCTCGGTTTGAACTGCAGCAGATCACCTTCACCATGTCTTTATGCTTATATTATTTAAAGTATTATAAATTAGGTTGCTTTAACTTGGTGTCCTGGCTCCATTCAGATGTTGTGGTTTTACCCCAACAATAAAAACTTGGGGGCTCATCTGGGATTTCAACATGGGGTCTCACACATTAGACATCAAACTTTAGATGTGTTTGACAAAAATAACAAAATATTTGGGATTCAATTTGGTCTTTAACAGCAGTGACTTATGATTTAATATCTAACAGAGCCTTTTGACTTGAAAATACTTGATATGATTCAAACAAAAATGTACACCTAAAACATTTCTTTATTTGACTAATATTACTTTACAATAATTAATCAGAACGAAATCTAACATCGAGTGATGTTGCAGAAGACAAGCAAGAATAAATAAAGTGACAAACTGTAAAAGGAAACTTCCTTTCATATATTAACTTAGATTAAGAGTTACAAATGCCGCCTAATGACTAATATCTAGTAAATATTAGCTCAAGGACTAACTTGAGCTAACATTCTTATAATCCTTAATGCACGTACTTAAAATTCTTACAACTTAAATTTTAGAGGCTGGAGTTGTTTTTTATTGGTTTAACAAAACTGAGAAATTCATAAAAATATGTGAGAAAAAAAATCACATCATGTCAAAGTGACACCATACGTTTTCTCTCACATGCAGTGCAAATGAGCATTTTTGCCTTTTAACTTCTCCCTCAGTTTTTTCACCTCAGGTGCCTCCTTTGTGTAATAAAATGACTTTCATGATAAAACGTTTGGTTAGATTACTCCTGTTTGGTTTGCTTTACGTGCAAAACTATTATAAACCATTGTAGACATTTTATATCGATCAGTGTATTGATCTGTAGCCCCACTGTAATAAACGGTGTGTGGGGAATATTGTTTCCACTCTAATATTTAGAACACAGATAAATGTCCCTGGCGCTCTTAAAGAAATACTTTAATAAAATACAGTCATTGAAGTAATCGCAACACAATGATTACAAGGGGAAAAGAGAAATTGGTTGTTTTTGCCGTCAAAAACTGACTTACAGCGCTGAGATTTTTGGAACTATTGAGGGCTACATGTTCAATACGACATCTCTGCAATTGTCTGTTAGACTGCTGTTTTCTGGCTGCCACCCGCTGGACCGGAGTGTTACTGCAGTTTTCCCTCACCACATTCTATATTTCATTGGGGCTGTTTTACATAAATGACCCCCAGCTTATAGAAGCACGAAAACCCAAAATCCCCAGACTTTGATTTACCCCAGGAAACCAAAGCCTGGGGCTTTTAATGAAAAAGGGACTATTGTTGGTTTTGTCTCAAGTGTTCTTTAAATTACTCAAATGTCCACAAATGTAGCTTTTATAGCTGAATGCTGGAAGATTATAATTCAGTGGAGTGTCCAGTGTTAACAACAGTGGTCTTGGTGACTGTGGTGCCAACTGCAAGATCCTCAAATACGGTCAGGGGCTAATCCCTCCCAAGATCATCCTCACCCGATGAAGTAAAATCTAGCATAGAGCTCGGGACCAAAGGGAGGTTATCGTTCATTGTATATTTCTTATCTTTACAAATAAGCAAAATAAGCGCACTAACTTCTCACCAGCCCTCTAGCTGATGCCCTTGTTGGCCGTTCCAGCCTCTGTCTTGCCCCTGACACCCTTCCCCAGCTCCTTGGTCCTGTTCATGGTAGTGGAAAGGTTATGTGCAGAAGTATCTGGAAGCGATCGATCGATTAAACACTTCATTTCATTTTCAGTTACCAAATTTACAAAATCAGGAGCTGATCGGAAAAGTAATTCCTTTCCTTTAACAAGTGAACTATTTTCTTGGAACACATCCACTTCATGATGTATTATCCAATTAAATAAAAATACAGAAAATGCACGGCCACAGATTTATAGCCCAATTATTTTAGAGAAACAGGAAATTAAGAGTGAAAGAGTTTTTTTTTTTCAGCAAACATCTCCTTGCTTTTCTTTGTTGTCCATTGCAGAAAGATGTGTCGAAGCCCCAGACTCTCGGGGGTGGGAGTGTGTGTGTTTCTGTGTGTGCGTTGATGATGCCTTGATCAAGCCTCAATCTAGGGAATAACACCCCTTTTATACAACACACACACACACACACACACATACACACACGTCCCACTTTGGCCTGATCTATGCAAACAGCATTTCTGCATGGCAAACAGCTTTCTCCCCTCCCATGAGAAATGAGAAGACGAAGAGAAAAGACTGTCACTGAGAGCAAAGAGAGCCAAAGAATGAGGAGAGGAAAAAAGAAGAAGGGTGTCATTTGGTCCAGCTGTTACTTTGGCCTCAATTAAGCATAAACATATTAGAAAAAGAGGAAATCGTTCCACCCGCATCATGTAGATCAAGCTCTATGGAATCAGTAGAAATAAATTAATTTCACCAAAATGGTTTTGTATTCACAGAGCTTGTTAACCGACAAAGATTTGATCCAGAGTTTAGATCCTCACTGCCGTGGAAGAAACCCCAGGAATAGGATACTCACACTTTCCATAAGAGAATCTTCATAGTCTTCCAACTGTTACCTATAACTGGACAGAAAAATCAAATCTCACCTGGCAGATAGGTTCAAACCCAAAACAAAATTTTGAGTAAATAGCTTACAGAGATACTAGGCAATACTAATAAAAATACTATCCTAGTATTTTTAACCTAATTAGAGACGGTACAAAAGGCCATGTTTGAAATCATCAAGTGACGTAATCTTACCCTAAACTCACCAAGCATGTTTTATCATTTAGTCATGATAACAGGTCATTGTCTTTGGATTAATCTTGTTCTTTTAATGTAATTGATAGCATTTACCAAATGAATGACAGTGAGTTGTCATAGCGTCTGATTTGATTCAAATAAACACATTCCCCAGGCCTTATCTAGACTGACTACTCATAACTCAATAACTAACTGGGTAGGTTCATCATCAGGCAAAGGAGTGCAGTTCCAAAGCTCCTTCTATCTCCAACAGCAGATAGCAGTCACTCTGAGACTGATGGACACCCACTTACAGAGATCTTCTGTTCAGGACGGACCTAACACTTACACACAAAGACAAATACACACCAGGATCATGACACCCTGAACCAGAGACCCAGAACTCTTCCAAGCCATATTCAGATCCTCCATTAAACCTCCCACAGTCGTCTCTGCCTTCCCACTCTCTGACTTACCTGCAACCTTGTTATACTTTCCTCCCTGGAAAGCACCCAGCGACTCACCTCCAAACCAGACTGGAACCGCTCCTTCTTGGCAACCTCTGTCCTGCAGTCACAGTTAGCCAGAAAACTTTTTTTTCCCCTAGAGTAGAGTAAATTTTACATTCCTTTGTTTACAGAAGTAAAATTATCTCAATCTCTATAAACTGCTGTCTTGTCTAGAGTCGTTTCACTGCAAAAACGGAACTAAAAATAAGTCAAATTTTCTTGAAATGAGGGAATTTGTCCTTGATTTAGGCAGGTAAATAAGATGATTTGCCAATAGAATGAGATTTTTGCACTTAAAATAGGAACAACTCATCTCCATAGTCTTATTTAGAGGGCAGAATATCTAAATATCTTATTTTAGGGGTCGAAATACTCATTCCATTGGCAGATAATCTTATTTACCTGCTCAAATCAAGGACAAATACACTAATTTCAAGAAAATTTGACTTATTTTTAGTCCCGTTTTTGCAGTGATCCTGCATGTGAATCAGAAAATGACCTCCAATCATGTCTGGTTCCCACCCATCCAATGCACCCAGAAATAAAGCTCTGAAAACTGAGGATAGCCTTCTCAAACCACCACAAAAATTCATCCATTACAGAGCATGATCCTGCTCTTTCTTGTTTAAAGGCAGTGGTCTGTGCTGTGGCCGCATACTTTGATCAGGAAGAGGAATTACTGCAACGTCAGTGATTCAGTTTACCAAACGTTCCAACATAGACAGCATGCCTCAGACCAATAATTGACCAACTGAACTTACTGATTAACCATAATAGGATCTTAACCGACTACTTGATTGTGGTGCGGTGAAACGGATGGTTGGAATGGACTGAAGTGGATTCCATAAAATGGGACCGGTTAGTGTTGTAAAGTGCCCTGAGATGACATTTAATTTGGATTAATTTCAATTAATTTGAATTAAAGTAAAAAAAAAAAACATAAAAAAGAAAGAAAGAAAATATCTGAGTTAATCTTAAGATTAAGTTTACTTAAAATGGACAAGTGAGGAGACAGATTAATTAAAAATAATAATAAAAAAAATAGACGATGATAGAAAACAAAAAGGGAACAGCGAAAGAATGTTAAAATAAGGAAAACGGAGGAAGAGGAAAACAGATGGAGACAGAAATAAAGAAATTGAATTGCCAGCCAGAGAGCGATCCAGGAGCAGGGTTAAAATTCTTTCAGATCAGGTACACATAATAGGCTTCGTTAATATTCATAGTTTCCTCAGGTACAGCGAAGGTTAAATTTTACTTACTTTTCAACTCTCATTACTAATACATGATGGCAATAAGAATATTCAAAGCGGACGGGTGACCAAAGGTTGATGAGAACCTTACCTTTCCTCTGACATTTAAACACATTACCATTTCAGGGCCCATTCCTCTCAATCGTACCCACCAGAATAAATTGCCAGCTAATCACAAGTCATTCAGCACATCCAGTCTGAATGATGATATTCTCGGAAAAGTCCACCCCCTCCATTAAAACCTGACTCTCATTATGAGGAAAAAGACATTGGCGAATGTCCGGGTGAGAGCTCTATCATCGGACTATCTCTCTCTGTCTATCTGTACGCTATTCAAATATACCCCATTTCTAAACTAAATAGTGAGAGGGAATCAATTTAATTATGAGGGGACTGCCAAAACAATGTCATACCTTTATTTGGTTTAGGTCACCTTCAAACTGCATTTTTCGAAAGCAAACTTTGTCCGTCCATCAGTTCCTCGTACTAAGCATGCAGGTGGCGAAAGGGGGAAGGAAAACTCCATTTCAGCCGGAAATAACCTCCAGAAGAACATGGATCTGTGGGAGCTGCTCAGCTGCTTTCACCAACTCAGGTATTGAAAAGACAGAGCAAACGGACACACAAAAACACACAGATTGATTGATTGATCCTAAATCCATTGATTTAGGATATTTCTTTTTCAGTGCTAGAGAAAAAGTAAAGAGTTAATGGCAGTAGTAACTGCTGCATGATTGGAGAGCAGCAGGAGAAAACACCGGAGTGTTGAAAGTGGTCAGTATATCTCTAGAAGAACAACTACAATGAGCCTGCCTAAGTAATTTGATCCATCAGGATTTAAGGATAAATATGATGAGTATCACAGCTTTTGAAATATACTTCTATGCAATCAGATCCTTTTAGTAAGTATGGACTAAGCAGGTGCTCACTCTAGAACCATCACAGGGCCCCACTGCTACTCTTCATATATATGAAGAATATATATATATATATATAGTTTTTTTACTTGGTATTAATTATTATTATTTGAGTGTATTCTCAAAAAACTGTTTCTGATGTGAAACTAAATATTTTGTCCTGTACATTGGTTCTTAATGGTTTATGAAGCTGAATATTTCATTTGCATTGATGCATTGTATTGTTGCTATAAATCTAAATAGTGAAGATGTGATCAAAAGCCTTCAGTACGTATGAAGAGTGACTGTGTCAGCATGTAGCAGGATGAGCGGCAGCTACATGTCCAGGTGAAGCTGTGACATGATGGTGTTTCAGGTGAACAAACGGGGACAAAGCTCCCTCCATCAGGACCGATCAGCATCAGAGCGGCCCGGTGTGACACTGAAGTGTCTGTCGCCCCGAGGCAAACGTGATGACAGGGGACAGGAGGAAGCAAGCACTGGCAGAACAACCCTGGGCCTGAACAGTCCTGTTTACCGGGACAAATATTCACCACTGAGCATTCTAAATTTCCCCTTGTATTCCCAGTCCGATGGGTTCCTTTTAAGTCTCCCTTACAAACTACCACAGTTTTCCAAACCTGGGGCCCCAACTCTGAGTTTAGAATCTGCAGATGTAGGGCTTGAGTTACTCCTCAAAAAATTTACAAAAATTATTACAATAAACAGCAAATGTATGTCAGAAATACAACAGATAAGAAGCAGCTGTTGCAAATAGGTAGAAATATGTTGGCCATTTTGTGTCATTATTGTACCTGATTTAACTGACTTACTCTGATCCACTTCCATGTGGATCAGAGGCCTTTGGCCATCTCCGCCTTTGTTATCTCCAGCAAATAAGAATCGATAGAGAGTTTAACAGTGCAACGGCAACATTTTAAATCAAAGATAGCAATCAAGTGATGATGATGAAATATATTGTGTACATGTGTGTATATGTGTGTGATAATCTTAAGAATTAAACTGTGATTATTGTTATTGTTATACTCATCATTTATTTTGCATATAATGTGTATCTACCATTTTCATTTAGAAACAAAACCTATTCATTAAATAATGAAAAGCTGTATTTTTAATTAATAAATTAATAATTACAATAAATATAAAAAAAAAAAAAAAAAAAAAAAAAAAAAAGATAAAATCATCACCAATATGCCAACTCTGTTTAAGTGGACAATAAGAAGCAATTGGACTGGTTACTGTTAGAACGGTAAAGTCTGTATAAGTTTTTAGAGCCTTCATATGGTTTGGTTTGTGTAATTAGAGCTGCAGCTGTTCTCTGCGTTTGTCTAACTTGCGTTTTTTATAGTTAATTATAGAAGGCTGTGGGCTTGGATTTGACTCACATCATTCTGCCACGTGATGGCTGTCCGAAACCAGCACAGTAGTTTAACGCTCTTTTTCTACCGGTGATAGAGTTCTTACTGTTGACCCCATGAAAGGGGTTTGACTTCACTGAAATGGCAGATTTCCGGACAAAAATGGCCGAAAAAAACCTCATTAACCACTTAAACATTCAAGGTGACATTAGTTGATTGTAGTGAGATAAAGTACTTTAAGTTTGATATCTCAGTGGCGTATGTTGAGACTTAGTCCAAGAGATTTAATCACAGTCCACAAGCTAGGTATGGCGTGATGGCATCGCCCTCCCCGAATCTAGACATCCCGACATCAGCGTTTCAGTTTTGTACAAATAGGAGCAAATAGGAACAAGTGAGTACATTTAGAATTAACATGAAGATCACAGACTTACAGCCATCACAGGAGTAAAAACATAAGCAAAATTAGCTAGAAAACATTCAGTCCTTCATCATTGAGTATTTATATTTTCCACGGATAGCAAAAACGTTTCCCATTTATTTTTGAACACACCATATTTGCCCTTAATCATAAAGGAGAGTTTCTCCAAGGCAAGAGAGCTTGATAATGTAGACATCAAAGTTTTTAATTGGACCTGGCTATACTATATTTGGCTTACATCAAACAGTAAATTATGGATTTTTGATCAACCTTACTTATTTGAATTTGAGTGGGAAACATTCCTACGATACACAACCTAGGACAGGGATTAAGTTTAGTACCAACGATAAGTGAAATTTTATCCAAAACCTCCTTCCAAAAATTCTGAATCTCAGGACATTCCCAAAGGCAATGAATCAAATTGCCTTTATCTCCACATTTAGCACATGTATCTGGAATGCTGTAATTATATTTATTTAATAATGGAGTAACATATGTTCTCATCAACCATTTGTATTGGATTAATTTAAATTGAGTATTAACAGAATAATGTCTGTGCTTTGAGACTGACCCTCTGCCATTCCTTTACTGATATATTACATTTCATATATTACATTCTTTTGTGTTCTGAGGATGTCTGGGAGCTGTCTTTAATGGTGTTATAAAAGTGGGATGAAATGGCAGATTTAAAATGATTTAAACATTTTGATTATGTTAGATTAACTTATATAATGAATAGATTCACAATTTATAAAATAACCTACAATTCTTCTACATGTTTAATAGATTATAAGTTGCGGGTTATTTAATGCTACTGCTGGTTTTACCTGGCAGTAAGCAAACCAATGCATTCATGAACCAGATGACCAGGAATATACAGGGTCAAACATTTATTTGTAGTTTTTTTTAACCAGAAGTTGAAAGGTTAGGGAATCACTATTTCAGTTAATACGAGATGGATTAAAGTGAAGATATTTAAACTTTTTTCATGTTATTTTTAAATGTTTATTTATAATTTTAAAATGATGAATTTTAAATAAATAATAAGTAATAATGGCACCTATTGGTTAAAATCAGAACGACAGATACACAATGCCTTTCGCGGAGATCAGCCATTTACTCAACGGTCTCATATGATTGGCCCAGGAACCAGGAAGTAAACACGGGTTACAGTCTGAACTGAATGAATTCCGGACCGTAACTCTAGGTTTGAAAGGAGAAAAACGTGACTAAGACATTATTGATGGAGAATAATAATTGTTAATAGAGAATGTTACTTCCATCCTAGGTGACCAATGAGAATGATTTAGGTTGATTTCACACTAAATATCTTACTTATTGCTCCTTTAATTGTCGACTCCTCAAGACTTTGCAGGAACTCCTCAACTCCCCACACATTCAGTACACATTTTGGTTGCTACATCCAAATTTTTTATTTATTTAGCTTATATATGTGTGTGTGTTTGCTTAATATTTATTTTTTAAATGACAAAAAAATATGCATTTTTATTCTTAGGATTACAATATAGTCATGCACACAGGCTAAACAAAATTGTGCCATAGTTTCAGGGCCGCACAGACCATACAAAAGCTTAAAATTATGAGCTCAAACATATAATTCAGACCCTTACTATGTGCAGCTTTTTTTTTCTGGTTAGCTTGCGTTAACTCTCCGAACCTTCTGTTATCACGCTGAGCTGCAGCCCATGCAGCGTCTTTGCGGCTCTTGAGTGACAGCCGAAGGCATTTGAAGATGTGTGACAGCGCATGTTTTACTGCATGTCGTGAGATTCTCAGGCGTCGACTTCAAGGCTTTCTTTGAAGACTTCAAAGTGACGCTTTTAAATCGTCCCTCTAGACAGAGTTTAGGGAAGTTATTACCCATCCCTCAGTTCACGGCATTACACACCTCTTCTGCACTGTTGTTCAGCACATATAAATCACTGAGAAACTGACGGAGGTTGCCCTGCTTACCTTTACTATTGTTAGTCATTTGCTTGTTATTAAATGTGTTTGAATCGTTATTAGACAAATACATTTGATGTGATAGCATTCATTTTATTTGTTTTATGACATTTAATGGAGACTTCCATTCTATTTAACATTACCATATTTTGTACTTAGACAGTTTACATAGGGCTGAGGAGTAGAGTATGAATGTTGAAGGTCTTCTCTCTAACTGTAGGTCTGTTGCAATTAGATACATGCATGAGACCAACACACAGATTGCTGGTCTGCACACACTATTTGCATAGAGCTAATTGTCTAAGTCCAGCCTATCATATGGGGTACTTGGTCCAAGAAGATAAATATGCATTGTATTCTGATGACGATGCTCTTTCAACAGATAGAGTACAGTGCTGTAAAACTTTATATGTGTCCAAAATAAGTTAGATTTTAGCTTCTGAGAACTTAAGGCTCTGACTCCTGTCCTCGAGCTGCCAACAAAAGGACTGGGTAATAGAAAGAGCTAAAGCTACATCTGGCATGATCCCAGATTCCACATTGTACTAAAAACAATCCTGAGAAATATAATAAAAAAGTAAAATTTTATGCATCCCGCCTATTCTTGCCTATTTGTGCAGAGTAGTGGGGGTTGCACTACAGAGACACACGGGACAAACAACCACGCACTAACACTTTAGGAAGCCCGAGAGTACCAGGAGAGAACCCAATCATACACAGGGAGAACATGCAGAAAGATCCCAGGTCAAACCCTGGACCTTATTGCTGCACGGTAGCAGCAACTTCAACAGCGCAGCTCTCAATTTATGTATTTCAATCATATTTAGACTAGTTTTTGTCTTGCTACAGAAAAGCTATTTTCTACAATGACCCATGCAAAACAGTAAAATAAAAGGAAGTATATATGTTTTTAGTTTTTTCTTCTTTTCAACAATTTTCCCCGTACATGATTCCTGACAAAAGCAGAGACAGAAAATTAACCATCCTTGCTCATAATGAAGCTCACAGGTAAACGGCTTTTTACTGCAAGCCAGGATTTCCTCGCAGATAACTTCCCTTTGAAGCTGTAATATATTAAAAAGTTTTCAGAAAACTTGAACCATACAGTATGACAGAGTGTTGGATGAAGTGGAAAAAATGAAGGATGTAGCTCTTGTTGTGAAGAGTTTGAAAAAAAAAATAGAAAATCGAGCCAGGATGTTCCTGAGTGGAGTTTGCATTCGTGGGAGAGTGTAACCTGCCTGCAGGTTTCATACTGCAGGCAGAAAGCAGTATTTTAGGTGTAAGGGTGTGTCTATGACTGGCTGGTTCTCTAATAGATTGGCATGATAGGCATGTTTTAATTTAAATTTAACTATGCAGAATATCCCACTGAGATTAAAAACCTCTTTCCCAATGGAGATTTAAAAAAAAACTAAGACTACCACCACTGTAGGATTCTAGACAAATACACTTTTTTGAGCTTTGACAATTTTACAATATTTTGTAACTTGTGTCTTGTCTATAAAATCATAAATGGAACGCCCCTTTTGTGATTAGAATAGAATTTGTAGTGTTGCTTTAGTTTCTTATTATCTGCTAAGGGACTGCAGATGCAAATTTGCTGATGCCATAATCTGGTGCAGTGCATCAAATGGTGACAGTTATATTTGACTGGTACATTGTCCATTAATATGCAACGTATAAATATATGAAATACGTTGTTTATACCACGTATTTCAGCATTAGAACATGTTTTTTAGGTATGACATTATAACCACAGTCAGATATGTGGTTATAAAACTCCTGTATTATAACCACATATCTGCCATTTGTAACAAACCCAATCGTGTGTAACTTAGGGAAAGATTCGGGGAGTTCTAATTTATTCTGGTTGAGCAAACAGCTTCCTCAGTACAACTAAATGCACTGGGGGCATGCGAGAGACCCATCCAATATGGCGGCTGTGCTGAAACGTCAGCGCAGCCGACGTTTCACGTGTCCAGTTATATAATGTCTATGCCTGCTTCATTCCTTATGTCCTTCACTTGTGTCCTTGTGTCCTACCTCCATTACTGTCTTGTGTTCTTCCTTTCTTGCCCCCTTTCGCCTTTGTGTGCTTCCTTTCTTTGCTTCATTCTGTCCTGCTTTCTTTGTTCTTTGTGTCCTACTCCTACTCCTGCATTGTGTTCTTCCTTTCTTTGCTTCCTGCTTCCTTGTGTCCCACCTCCAGTCATCATGGTGGCTTTACTCTCTTCACTTCACCTTCAGTTCCTCCTTGCATCCTTCTCTTCCTTCCTTTAATCACCTCTCCCCTCCTGTTTTTTATGCTTTACTTACCTTCCCTTCTTCCTTGTTGCTTTTACTGGAAAATCACATTGTTATCCACAACAGCTGACAAACAGTTTACTCAAAAATCAAAGTATTTTTTATCAAATAACTATTTGAATTATTTAAGCTTTAGAGATGCAACACAAATCCCAATAAAGAAATGTTTCTTTTTCATCAGTTCTCAGGCTTCCATCCAACCTGTCTGTGGTCTATAATGTCATGTCATGGCATGGGAGCATATAAAGAAACAATAACTTGCAGCATATCTGATCCAGTTGGTACCTAAAATACCAAAACCAATGTACAGTTTTACGTATATTAATTGGTTCTGCTAACAATGAACCTTTCTGACCCCTCAGGTGTAAAGTGTTGCACCTACAGGTACCAAATAACACGTGTCAGAAGTCGATTAGTGCCCAAACACTTCCTCCATCCATTCATCCCTCCCCACTTGGTCAGGATGTTTCTTTTCCTCTTGCGTGAATCCCTGCTCGCCTGTTTGTCACTTAAACGAAGCCTCACAGACTGACAGGCCAATATCCGAGTCTTTAAAACGAAACTACCAGCAAATTAATTTTTCATCCTTTCTTATCAGTGACTGATGGGCCGCCGGGTCCTTCCCAAAACCCTCCATGTCCCCGCGGGCAACTCCTGCAGCCCAGGAACCAAGTTTTTTTTTTTTTTTTCTTTTTAATCCTAAACGGCGGTAAATGGCTCGCCGCACAAATAATGCATAAACAGCTGTTTTGCCCAAGTAAGTTATCCTCTTAAAAGATTCAGAACCCCCTCTCTCTCTTTCAGCCGTCCCACAGTCTTGTGCTCTCTCTCTGCCCATCCCTCACTCAGTTAATTCATCAATTTCTTATGATAGCAACAGTTCTGCTCCGCGCGGGTGTTAAGTACCAATTAGCGGGGCGGGTTCCCCTCGGCCCGTTCCGCCACACCTCTCCTCCTCCTCTTACAGCACTCCTCATCCCGACTCGCCTCTCCCCTGCCCGTCCTCTGTCCGGCTTGCCGTCATCCCTTTTCATGTTTACTTCTGAGCCGTAACCCGTCCCCGCCACGTCCGTCCCGCCGACTCGGTCCTTCGTGTCCATCAAATGTTTTTCCTTCGTCTCAGAAGTCCAAATTGGAGAGATTTTTTTCTCGACACTTTATTAACTTTTTAGTACTTTGAATTATTCATTCGAGATAATCACTGATCAAAAGGCGGAAAAACACACATCAATCAGGAGAAACTTCCAGTGGGTGGCCTTATCTGGTTATTAACAAAGTTGGCTGTTTTTTTGATGCAGACGCACAACAGAACCCGCTAATTCTGAAACCAGGTGGTTTGGGCGCAAAGAAATCTGAACACTTGGTAGGTGGGCTTCAGTGAAAGTTGATGCTGTAGGGAATGACTGGTGGAACACGCACGGTGTGGTTTCTTTCTCCTGGATGCTGCTCTGACATTATATTTAGACAGAAGCAGGAGCAGGCCACCATCTTGGTTTCTGAAGTGCTGCCACTTGGCTGTGGAGTTGTCTTCAGGGCTGCTATAGAGGTGGGGGTCCAGGAGGGGCCGGAGGCTGTTGTGTCTCGTCTGCCTCGCTCTCAAGCCTCTCAGATGTCACTGCCAAACGTCACAGTTGCTGTCTGTGCACAAGAAAACAATCCTGCCAACCAGAACAGCGACAACCACGTTTCTTTATTCAGTGCCAAAGTGATGGCAGGACTCAAAAGGAGAGGGAAGGCCTTAATCAGTCAAATTTTTGGACAAAGTTGGTCGAATTTCATTATGGAGTGGTATGGTTAGCCTAAAGTCTTCTTCGGTAAACACTAGAAGAAGAATGTACTGATGACTTTAATGGGGAGGGTGCAGCTCCTTTGCCACTTTTACTAACATCCCAACATTCGTCTTCAAGATCCTCTCTGCTCCTATTTGACAAGACTGGGGAAAAATGGGTCAAGGTAAACTTTGGTACAAACCTTTTCAACATTAATTAGCATTTTTTTTAATTGATATTGTGTTTTTTTTCTAAATAAAGAAACAATTAAGTATGAACCACTCTTTGATACAACAAAGATGTCATGATTCACAATCTTTTGTGTTTTCATTCTCACTTTGTATTTAGATCATCTTAGTATTATTGTTATTAGGGCCTTTTTACATTTGTTCACTCCTTTGTGTTGAGTTCCTGGGTTCTTTTTTGTGTCCTGTTCTGTGCATTTTGGTCAGTCTCTAAAGTTGGTATTAGTCCCTGGCTTTTGTTTAGTTTCTCCTGTGTGCATAATTCCCTCATAATTCTCTGTTTTCTGCTTCGATTCCTCCCCAGCTGCTCTGCCATAACCCTGAGTTTCGGGGGTTTCAACAGGTCAGTTTCCTTCACCCAGACCGCCACAGAAATTAGCCCCACTTAAAACTCCCACAAATTTACATAAGCTCCTCCGCCTTAGGATGCATAGGCCTGTAAAACCGCACCAGAAAGAACCTCCGCCTTGCTGGCAGCGCCTTGCCATGAACCTCAGATTAACTAAACAAACACTTCGCCTATTCTGTAAATTACAACCTACATTGCAACCCTATGTTAAAGCAAAGAGAAATGGATCATGGCAGAGAGGATGAGATTCTGGTCACAAGTAAGCAAAATGAGCTCCCTTCAAAGAGCGGCCAGGCTCTGCCAAAAAGATCAGGTAAGGAGGTGTCATCAGAATCAACTAATCTGGATTTCCATATTTGAGTTTTTGTTTCTGCAACCTGTTTGGATAAGCAAAAATAAACCTGATTTATACAACAAATACTCTTAATTGCCATCTGAAATCATTTGCCCTAATCCAAAGCCTTTTCCCTGAAAATGCTTTTCTGTTGAAAATAAGTTAAATTGTTTCCTCCCTTTCTTATCTACTGTACGTTTAATTACAGTCCTCTACACTAAACTTAGCTTGAATTTCCAGCATTATTGCAGAACCTTCTGCCCCGCTTTCCTGCGCTTAGCTCTAACATTCCTCGTTCTATTTTCTCCAGCTGACATGGAGTTAAAAGAGATCTTTTCTCCAATCAAATTATGCCTGTTTTCTTCACTTTGAGCCTGCAAGTCGGAGCCCAGGGAGAACCAAACCGAGAATATAAAAACGCCTCTTTTCAAAGTGTCCCCAGATTCTGGAGGCCTTTCAAGTGCACCATCCAGATTCATTTATTTATTCTTTCATGTTCGAAATTTGGTTTCATCACTGCAATTAGTCCTCCCGTGTCCCAAACAATTATTTCATTAAATTAATGAGTCTTCCAAGATAATACGGATGGTAATTGATTTTTTTTTTCTTGGTAGCTAGTCTTTCGTTTTTTTTTTTTTTTCCTTTTTTCTCTCCAGCTCTGGTGTGTGGCTACACCTCATTTAAAGGGCTTTTCTAACATCTTGCCCTAATTAGCAGTTCAGAGTGAAGCGTGTGCAACAGACCACTGCTTCGTCGGCTTACCCACAGACACACATGCGCGGCAAATCACCATCCAAGCTGTGTAAAGTAATTTGTCAAACATTGCCTTTAATGGAATACACGGAGGGATCTGTGACACAAAGGAGCGTTTGTTCATCTCTTTGTTGTTTCCCCTAAATCTTTACCCACCACCATCGCCGTTTTGCCACCCAAGGATGCTGTTTAAGAATAAGTCCTCCCTTGCAGGAAAAAAAACGGCAAGGAAAAAGACTAACGTGTGAAGGAGGAGAAGAATCGGAATGGGTGGTTGGCTGAAAAGGTACGGAGTTGGGTTGCTTCTGGAGGTGGTGGAGGGGTTAAATGAATCATTCATTAGGACCACGGAGGGAGACCACGGAAAGAGAGAGCAAAGGGAGAAAGAGGGAGAGGGAGCATGGAGGAGAAAAAGTGCAGCAGAAAGCAGGAGGAGGAGGCTGTTCAAAGGGGAACGCAGTTGATTTTCCTGGCCCGTCTGCAGAAGCAGGAGGTCGGTTGTTAGGGGAGCCGAGGGGATCCAGGCCCATCTCCAGCAGAGAGATGTGCGTTCAGATGGGTATAGAATATCCCCCCCCTCATACCCCCGGGCTGATAGGGCCGGCCTCCAGATCTCGCTAATGAAGCCCCCGGCCTCCTCAACGCATGTTGCAAAAAATGTCAATGCAGCAAAAAAATGTCATGTTTTGAACAAGAGAATTTTACCTGAGGCGATAAGATGCACTGCGTTAAAATTTCTATAGGAACGTCTTCTTTTTTGCGTGTTTGTTTTAATACAGTTTGATACCTGATCATATACGTAAAATATCTTCACTGTGGAGACTTACCAACTGTACTGTAATTCTCTTTTTTTAAATCTTAGTGCTTTGTATCTTTGGGTCTAAATTAACTGGGTCTCTTCCAGTTTTTTGTGTTTGGATTTTCTCTAACACAGAAACACGTTTTCCCCAAAAACTCTCTTGCTAACCTTTTGGGGTTCCGCAAGGCTCAGTCAATTCAATTTCAATTCAATTAAATTTTATTCATATAGCGCCAATTCACAACACGTGTGAAGGCACTTTACAAAGTAAAATTCGATCAAATCCTCCAGACAGATTGGTCAAAAAGTTTTCTGTCTAAGGAAACCCAGCAGGTTGCATCAAGTCTCTCCAAGCAGCATTCACTCCTCCTGAAAGAGCGTAGAGCCACAGTGGACAGTCGTCTGCATTGTTGATGGCTTTGCAGCAATCCCTCATACTGAGCATGCATGAAGCGACAGTGGAGAGGAAAACTCCCCTTTAACAGGGAGGAGAACCTCCAGCAGAACCAGAACCAGGCTCAGTGTGAACGCTCATCTGCCTCGACCCACTGGGGCTTAGAGAAGACAGAGCAGAGACACAGAAAGCACAGAAGCTCACATTGATCCAGGAATCATTTCTACGTTACATGGTAATAGAGGAGGATCTGTCTCCCCTGGATGATGTCACAGCTAACAGAACGCCAGGTCAGGTGTACCTTCTATGAAGAGAAAAAAGAGAGAACAAAAAGTTAAAGGTTGAAATAACAACAAACAATGCAAATTGGAGAGCAGTAGGAGAACACAGCAGAGTGATAAAAATAGACCCCGATGTCCTCCAGTAGCCTAAGCCTATAGCAGCATAACTATAGAGATAGCTCAGGGTAACATGAGCCACTCTGACTAGAAGCTTTGTCACAAAGGAAAGTTTTAAGATTAGTCTTAAAAGTAGACGGGGTGTCTTCCTCACGGACCAAAACTGGGAGTTGGTTCCACAGGAGAGGAGCCTGATAGCTAAAGAATCTGCCTCCCATTCTACTTTTAGAGACTCTAGGAACCACCAGCAGACCTGCAGTCTGAGAGCGAAGTGCTCTGTTAGGAACATACGGGGTAATCAGAGCTCTGATATATGATGGAGCTTGATTATTAAGGGCTTTATACGTTAGAAGGAGAATTTTAAATTCTATTCTTGATTTAACAGGAAGCCAATAAAGGGAAGCTAGAATTGGAAAAATATGATTTTCATCAGAACTCTTGCTGCAGCATTTTGGATCAGCTAAAGGCTTTGAACTGCATTTTGTGGACTTCCTGATAGTAAAGAATTACAATAGTCCAGCCTTGAAGTAACAAATGCATGGACTAGTTTTTCAGCATCACTCCTGGACAGAATGTTTCTAATTTTGGCAATAATCCAGAGGTGGAAAAAAGGAAACCCTGAAAACCTGTTTAATATGGGATTTAAATGACATGTCTTGGTCAAAAATAACACCATGTTTTTTATTATATTACCAGAGGCCAATTTAATGCCATCCAGAAGTTTATTTTTTGAGGACTCTGATCAAAAGATTACAACTTCTGTCTTGTCAGAATTAAAAAGCAGGGAATTAATTAACAAAAAAAGTAATCCAGGTTATGATGTCACCAAGACATGACTGCAGTCGAAGTAGTTGATTGTATTCATCAGGATTTATGAATAAATATAGCCGAGTGTCATCAACATAACAGTGGAAATTAATCTCATGTTGTCTGATAATCTTGCCAATCGGAAGCATATATACAGTAAAGAGAATTGGCCCAAGGACTGAACCCTGTGGTACTCCACAAGTGACTCTAGAGTTTGCAGATTCATTATTAACAAACTGGAATCTGTCAGACAGATAATATTTAAACCAGCATAATGCTCTTCCCTTAATCCTTTAGCTTTGTTGTACAGTTCAATCTTTCTAGGAGAATATTGTGATCAATTGTATCAAATGCAGCACTGAGATCTAACAGGACAAGTACAGACACAAGTCCATTATCTGAGGCTATGAGAATATCATTAGTGACCTTCACCAGAGCTGTTTCAGTGCTATGATAACTCAGAAAGCTCTACTGCGTGTAAACAGTCCAAACATCGATCAGATTCTAAAGATGCATCCGACACTGCCTCACTCACTGAGGACGCAGTAATCATAGTAATCACGCTCACTCACTAGCTTGCTTACCAAAGCATAGTCCAGAGTCCTTTATTTTCTTTCTATTTTTTTAGCTGAAATTATTTATTTATTTTCCATTTTAGGATACTAAAGTCTTAAAGAACAACAAAGTAGATTAAGGCGTGCACTGGTTCAGTTAAACCAGCATCTTTCATCTGAAATCCTACATTTGTAAAGTCTGTAGTAGAACAAGTAGGTTTCAATGTTTTCCATCTTCCTCTTCAGCTTGATTTGTTTTAGTTTAATAGATTCTCTCTCATCACTCTGTGAACATCCACAGAGAAATGGCCTGAGATGAAGATAAAAAGATGTTAAAAAGTCTTAAGGCAGCGATAGACACAATGATGAAATCAATCAGGGATTCATCCTAATTTTTTAGTATAATCTTTATCCTTCCCTGCAATAGCCTATCAAACACAGATCTGCTCCAGTTACTGCTGAAATCCGTCAGTGGAGGAATACACTCTAAGAAATTGTGACGGTAACACACAAAGACACAAGCCCCTTTTCACCAACAGTCTTTGATAAGTGCAGTCCAAACAGCTGGTCTCCATCCAGGAGGCTCATGTTAATTGAATCTCCTCATTACTCTCAATGCTATTAATCCAATTAAGAAGCTTATTAATCAGGACATAAAAATATCACTTAACGTATTGGGAATGGGTTGACTCTAACAAGCAACAAAACAGTTATTGAGCTTAGTTATTGAGATGACATGTTTCATGATTTGGCGCTATATAAATAAAATTGAATTGAATTGAATTGAACTTAGATATGCACACCTGAATATCTCACATTAAAAAAAATAAATCTACAGAAAGCTGTTGATGGAATCTTATTCAATGCTAATTTTTAATATGCATTGTTGTACAGTACTAGGTTGTGTTGTTATGCCATCATATGCAGTCTTTAGTCAGCTGAATTTAAAATTTGGCATGTAAATGAATAATTAGTGAATTACAGCAGAGACATTCAAGTTTGTGTAATTTCTTTATGAGGTGTTTTGGTCATTAAAGTTTCATTGTTTTGTAGATTATTCTGCAAGATAATGAGGATGCAAAAGCAGCCTGTTTCACAAGAAACGCTGACGTAACAACATGTTAATTACATTGAGTAATATTATAAACTCCACAAATCCAGCCTTTACGGAAGAGCGGCAAGAAGAGAGCCACGAGAAGTCGACTTTTCAGTTTTCAACGAGCCATGTAGGGGACACAGCAAACATTTAGACGAAGGTGCGCTTGTCGAACCTCTGAGCCCTTCACAGGGCAGCTGGATTTACACTGAGATTAAATCACACACATGTGGACTTTATTTAGTAATTACATATTTAAGAGAGTTTTTAAGAGTTTAAGAGAACTGAATTCAGATGAATGAGATCTTTTTGTGCCAAAATGACTTATCTGTGTGTAAATTTCCTTTCAGTTTCCGAAAAAATCTGTTGGACTATGACACCAAAAAGAAAAAAAATATCAAAGTAATACTGAAAACTTTTCATACTTTTACAACACATGCTATATATATTACAGAAAAGCAGCAGTTTAAATGTTTTACCTTTTATCCATCACTTGGTCAGTGTTGGGCCTTTTCCGGTATACTTCAACTGATATTATATCCTTCGACAGCCACTCATATACACCTGTAACTGAATATTGGGTCTATTATCTATTAACCCCACAGACAACACACAATATTTTTTTTTCATCCTTGTTTTTTTCTAAAAACATTGTCTGTATGTTCATTGGCCCATCAGTTTTGTTGGACTTCAAACACCAGTTGTACACAACAATTTGTTTTAGTATTTAACCTTTATTTATGCAGGTTGTCCAATTGAGATCCAAGATCTCACTCACAAGAGAGACCTGTGAGTTCATTTTTGTAAAACCACATCAATATTTTATTATTAACAATGTGCATTAGCCTTTATGAAATGGATAAAGAATGCAGATTGAATAATTCTAAATATATGTACCAAACAAAATAGCTCTGCTCACTTGCAACTGTCTCCTCCTAACAGCTGTAAAGCATCAATCACATCTAAAGCACCTTTTTTTTTTCTTGCTCTGCAGATGATCAAACCTGCTGCACATCAACATATATAAAATCTATTAGTTCAGCCCATACCGCTCCACAGTTCTGTGCTGCAGGCTGTTGTCTATTAATGGATCCTGGCAATGATAGAATCCACTGACTGACTTAATATGCTATTGCATCAACTTTTGCTGTAGTTAACAAGGGATGGAGATGCACTTCTGCAGGCAAAACTCCTCAGAATCTCTCATCACTTTCCCACTCCCTTTACAGGCTTTTCTCCTTATTGTAATTCCACAGATGTAGTGATATCCCCCGGACAGAGTCTGAGAAACCTCCTGATAGTGATTTTTCTTTTCTTTTTCTTTTTTCTTTTCAAGCAATTTCGTTGTAGGTTTTTCAGCTCTCTTTCCTTCTCGCTTTTCTTTTAAATCACTTCAGGGAGACAGCCGAGCACTGTGGCGGCTAATTAGATTAGCAGCTAAATTAAAAGTTGATTATTCCCTGGATATCCTCTGGAAATATATTTTCACAGTGGCATTTAACTTTTAAAACCAAATGCTTTTCTTGAACTCTCAGCCCGCCTTACTGCAATATCTCAGGGCTGCGTCTACAGGGATTGGATGTGCATGTGTGCAACGTGTGCACGCTGGCGTGCTTCTGTGCTCCAACGCTCACACACTGGCTTGCTTACCAAACCTAATTAAGTTAATTTAAACACTGGGAAAGTCTTTCTGATTAGGCTAATTATGTGTGCGACTCATAATTGCTGTTGCCGAGGGTTCGTTAAAGGAGGACAGTTTGAACTGGTTAAGGCAACATAAATGGCGACCGGTGAGGTGATGTGCTGCTGAGGTCTTTATGACTGAAGAATTCACGCTTTATTTGAATTATCTAGTTTTCATTTAAATGTAGGATACAGAAACAAATCAATCAATCAATCTTTATTTCAGACATTGTTTGGTCCATATAAAAACAAAGACAGCAACACATAAAAAGTAAAGATAAAAACCTCCAAACCCTATAATCCACATAGGCATATTCTCTAGTGGAGAAGGTGTATCTGATGCTGCTTTTTTTAGGCATAATTAAATCAACAATTATTTTATTTTTTATTTTATTATTCTTCAGACGCATTAAAAATCTGTACACAACATTTCTGATCACAGCATTAAGAGTGGGTAAACAGTTTTGCAGAAACAGCTGACTGGCAATTAATAGCAAGGAACAAATTAAACATAAACAAGTAAAACTATTAAAAGAAAACACGCCTAAAACACGGTTTACGTGTTTTAGAACACGTAAACCGAGTTGCCTTATTTTTAACAATGTGTAATGTTTATATTACTATACCCGAGGCTGCCGACCACACAGATGAACAATAATCAGTTACCAGTTTATCACTTGCTATGTTTACATGAATAAAAGTGATCGGAATAAAAGGCCGAATGGATTAAAAATGCGTCACGTAAACAAGCCAATCGGAATATTAGGATCGGATTAAGCTCAATCGGAATTAAACTGTATTAAGGATGAGAGAGTCTGTGGTTTATGCCGATTTAAAATCAGATCAACATGCAAATAAACGATTGTCAGGCTAAACACAATATATTTCTGCATTGTTGAGTACCGAAAATACGTTGAGATACAAATAGAACTCAAAATTGTTATTTATTCAGTTACATTTCAAGGTAATTAGAACCTCACGCATGTCCAGCCTAGGCGCTCAGAAGACGAACAAACTCATTTAATACTGCTTTGTTTGCTATCTTTTTTTGTTCAGCAGACTTCAGCAGTTCTTCTCCTTCTATGTTTTTTAGGAGAATTGGATAACTGCGCATGTCAGAGGGGTTCTATTCTGAATAAAGCCAGGTGCACATATGTGCACATCATAATTGGATTAATTGATTATGTGCCCATATAAACGTACAATCTGATTATTTTTTGTTTTTTTAATCCCAATACATTTTAATCCCATCATGAAGGTTTGTGAAGTTTAAACATGGCTAATCTGATTGTTCCGCAATAACTCATTGTCCAGTGCCATTTCTAACAGTTTAAGTTCTTATATGCTGCAAAAAGGGAACTAAATGTAAGTAAAGTTTTCTTAAAATTAGTGTATTTCTATTTGATTTGAGCAGGTGAGTTTAAGTGATCTGCCAACTGAATATGATTTTTGCACTCAAAACAGATACAACTCATCTCCATCATCTTACTTAAAGCGCAGTATCTCTAATTATGTTATTTAAGGGAAAACATACTCATTCCATTGGCAAATAATCTTATTTATCTGCTCAAACAAAGGACAAATATACTAATTTCAAGAAAAGTTTACTTTCTTTTAGTTCCCGTTTAGCATTGTGCTTGTTCTACTGGTAAATCTTTAATAATCAGTTTTAGTTCAGGCTCTTTCTTGAGCTGATACTTTGATCCCATGATGATGCTTTAGTTTTTGTTACATTAAAAATCTGTTTGTTAATATGGATGTATTCGGTTACAACCTGCAGTTCCTGATTCAAAACATTTGTAACTTCTTCATGGTTAAAGTCAGATGAATACACTGGAATCATCTGCATACATCACAACTGTTGTGTTCTTCAAGAATAAAGGTAAATCATTTTAAAAACAGTAAGGGACCTAAATAAGTACCCTGGGGAACTCCACAAGTAAGATATTCGATCTCTGAGAAACTGCTATTGTAAAACACAGCCTGGTTTCTGTTTGTTCGGTAGGTTTCCTACCAGACAATTGCAGGCAATCTGAAGCTGTAACATTTAAATTCCTCTAATAACAGCATATCAAAAATATCAAAAGCAGCGGGGAAGTCTAATCGCACAGCTCTTACTGTTTTTCTGAGCCAATCTAATCAAAATGTTGATTATCTGAAACCAAATTATTATTAAAAAAATATTGTATTTGTTTGTAAACAGCTCTTTCCATGATTTTACTTAATGCAGGTAAGAGATTAATTGGACGACAGTTAGGACCTGAAAAAGGGGCGTCTAAAATTTTTGGCTAGTGCTATTATTTGGCCAATTATCCATGCTGCTTGAAATTTACATTTTTCCAAACTCAAATTTAAGACATGGCATATTGCAACCAAAATTGCATTCGCTATTATTTTTAACAACTTTACATCTAAATAGAGAATCGCTGCTGATTTATCTTTACTTCCCAAGAATACATTTTCAACATAAGTCACATGTTAGAAAAATGACACAAACACTATTTTATCAGCAAGGAGATCTCAATGAAACATTTTATCAAACTTCGTCCCCTAGGATCCGTTTTTTTTTTTTTTTTTTTTTTTTTTTTTTTTTCAGTGCCACCCTCCAACCTGTCTTGCTCTGTGTTTAAACCTGATGTATGGATGTATGGTAGAGTGCTCTGAGTGGACACCGGCTGGCCGGGGGCAGAAAAACAAGGGGCCCGTCCATTCATAATTCACAAGGTGAAAGAGTACTGAAACAGTTATGGTAGATGGAGGGGGGGGGGCTAAGGGGTGTGCAGCTCCATTAATGGAGTAATCCTGCCTGATCGGTGGGGAAGTGCAGTTTTGATGGGACTTTCTTCATGTTTTTCACTATGACTTAACTTTAACATGTCTTTTCTGGGTCGGAATATAATACCCTCCAAAAAAAACCGAAAAAAAAAAACAGACCAGCAACAAACGGAGCAGCTCGATGCTATGATCTTAGAGATGTTCGACAAATGTCCTGAAATGGATGTTTTCCAGACCAGTCCAATGGGACGGAGAGAGTTAAAGACGGTGCCGTCCAGTGAAGTGTGTAACTGAGCGCTTTCTTGTTTCTTTCCTCTACAAATGTGGTCAAGCCATGACATGTCTGTGGGGACTCAGGTACACCGAGATGCTTGTATTCTCCTCAGCATAAAGCCGTGCCTGCGTCAGGTACATGTGAGCTGGACCTTCTTCACAGTTTAGCTCCATCCATCCATCATCTTTAGCAAGTAGAGCTGGAGCACATGTCAGGATAAGAGGATGTCACAAGCTGGACAGTGGGTCCACTGAACTGAAGACAAACTAAGATTAAAAGTCCATTTGTGATTGAGATACACTTCTTTGGACTATAGGTATCCTCAAAATTCACAGGATGAGCACAGTCCACATGTAAAGTCATCAGATGCTTCCTGTTGTGAAGTGAGAGTGAAAGCTGTCCAAATATTTATTAGAGGAAAAACAACTACACCCAGAGAGAAAAGGGCCGCATTTCAAACCTAACTTGAGGATGTATGCGTTCACATTTCACAATTACTCAGACTACAATCTCAACATAGACTTGACCTCAGCTGCAAATGGTGCACAGATTAACTACCTTAGCCTAAAATATTGGGACAGACTTTAAAATAAAAAAAATGAAGTTTTTAAATCAAGCAGACAATATTTTTAACATCAGCCTGCCTTACTGCAATATTAATTTAACGAAATTAATTTACAAACCCAAATTGTACATATTGTACTGAACCCATTTTAATCCACATTCCTTCACCTCAACTAAAGGGAGACAGTTCAGTCCAATTCAAATTAAATAATAACAGAGTCCGATTCACTAGATAGAAGGGTACCAATTTATGAAAAGATCTCCAAACAGTAAATTGACTAAATTTGAATGTTATTTATACTCATAGTGACCTCTGAAGTTTACACAAAAGCCATTTTCAGCAAGTGGCATGCATTCATACACAAATATGCAGATCAGTAGGGAAAGAAAGACCTGCACAAATTTTACGGCAGCAATACCTCCATCTGCACACAAGATTTCTGACCACACCAAAGAAAGAAAGAGGCACAGCTAAACAGAGAAGCATTGGGCCAGGGGTACCTTCTACATAAAGAAGAGAACGCCAAAATTAAAGACAGCGATAGTGGCATAAACTGCATGATTTGAGAGAAGCGGGAAAAATTCACATGGACATTTATCATTTTTCAGCCATCCACCCATTTATTCCCTACATCCGTTTGTCCTTGCATGCTCATGGGGGGGGGTTGGTGCCCATCTCCAGTTGTCACAGGGGCACAAAAGAAAAACAACCATACAGGGATACAGTCAAGCCTGAGAGCAATTCATTTAGTGGAGTTAACCAAACAGTCATGTTTTTGGACTGCGTGAGGAGGCTGGAGAACCCACACATGCACGGACAAAATATACAAACTGCATGGTGCAAAAGTGGCGCAGAAACCAGGAGTTTTTCCTGTAACTGCTAGTTTAAACTGTATCCCTGTATGGCTGCTAGTTTAAACCCTACTCCCATCTCCTGACAAATCACATGTAGCGTACACTGCAAAACGGAACTAAAAATAAGTCAGATTGTCTTGAACTTAGTGTATTTGTCCTTGATTTGAGCGGGTAAATAAGATGATGTGCCAATGGAACGAGTATTTTGACCCCTAAAATAAAATAATTAGATACACTGCACTTGAAATAAGAAGATTGAGATGAGTTGTTCCTATTTTAAGCGCAGAAATTTTATTCCATTGCCAAATCATCTTATTTGCATGCTCAAATCAACGACAAATACACTCATTTTAAGAAAATTCAACTAATTTTTAGTTTTGTTTTTGCATTGTAAAGCGCTTTGGGCTCCACTGTACAAGTACAGGCCATTCATCGTTACCATGCAGAAAGATTCCAGGCCAGGATTTGAACCAAGAACCTGCTGGCTCAAATGCAGCAGTGCTACCACCTATACTAAACGACAGCCTATATACCAGTTTTATCTTTAAATAGTTATGAGTAAAAAATTATGTAAAATGATATAGAATGCAATTAGAAATTAAAAACAGACGCAAGCAAGGGGTTTGAACACAAGCAGTAACACACACACACACACACACACACATACACACACACACACACACACACACACACACACACACACACGTGATTTCATGTCACCCTCAGTCTCTCAGACGGACTGAGAGTCTCAGGCCTCTCATTGATTCCCGCTCACTGACGTTCCCACCGGCCTTGTCCTTTAAGGCTCGCCCCGTTAGGATGTTCACAGGCATGTGTAACCCCGCGCATGTGTTCCTGACTTACTTCCACAAATTATCCACATGGCTGGATTCAGCGCACCAACGCTCAGCCAGGATTTCTGTTGCTCGTGCAGCTCAGTGGGGAGAGACAAGAGAGACGGAGACAAGTCACTGCTCTGCTCAGGGGTTGGGGTTGAGTGTCACGGCAGAATGTGTGTGTTCATTATTTAGTTTCCCAGTCTGCTTTTTCTCCCCGATCGTATGCCCGTGCCGTTCTTCTTTATCTCCTGAACTCATCACAATGTCTTTCTTTGGTTGTATCAGAAGCTTCTGCAGGGTGCTAGCAGGTAAAAGTTGTGAGTCGCTGTGACATCCACCAGAACGCCGTTTTGAATGACGTCCTAGCCTGATTGCTGGAAGAGCTTGTATGGAAATATAGTATCAGAAATTATTTAAGAAATGTCAGTGAACTGTGTCAAATATACCACACTAAGGTGCACTATGACAGAGGAAGCACATCATTTCTTCATATTGTTAATGAAAAGTATCAGCTCACCAGTGTCAGTGAATTTTTTTATATACTTTTCAAAACAAAAAAAGTCCGGATCTTAACCAGGATAATTTGTTAAAAACACACAAAAAAACAAAACAAAGCAAAAGGCCTACAAGAATGTGAAAAAGGGCAATTAAAAGTTTGGGATCACTTACAAATGTCCTCATATTTTTAATAAATAGCACAATAATCTTTAATTCAACAACATTAAATTAATCACAACTACAGTCTAGACATTGTCAATGTGGAATCATGTCTTTAATGGAGTGCCCAGCATAGTCACCAGATCTCAACCCCGTTTTGGGAGCAGCTTGACCTCACAGTGTCCAGCAAGCTGGTCCAACTTATGGGCGGAGCTTCAGGAAGCATAGGGTGAAAAAACTGATAGCGGAAATGTCAAAGGTCTGCAAGGTTGTAGTTGCTGCGAATGGATGATTTTCTGATGAATGGAAAGTTTGAAGGACAGAATTATTATATCAATATCAAATCATTATTTCTAAACTTGTTCATATCTTGACTGTATTTTCTATTCACTCATTATATGCATATGTCACCATGCATCAAAATACAACTTCAACTATGTTTACATTTCCATCAGTCAATCTTTAATTACGTAGAGCTTTACACGCCCAAAGTGACCAAAGTGCTGTAAACATAATAAATAATAATAATAATACATTTAATTTAGACTACACATTCCATCAAAAGATCTCAAAGTACTACAGGTAAAAAAGAGAAAAGCATAAAAAAGCTATTTTTAGGAGAGAAAAAACATCTAAAGGGGACCAAAACTTTTGCTAAAAAGAAACGTTTTAAGGCCTTTTTTAAAACACTGAGTGGACTGAGGTGCCCTCAAGGTGTCAGGGAGATCATTCCACAGATGTGGGGCAGCATGTCCATTGAATGCATTGATGTGCATCCATAGAGAAAAAGAACTAAAGAATATAACATTTAAAATAAAATGCAACAAATGCAGTTGAACTTAAAGAATTACAGCAATTAAGACAATCAGAGGATTCAAAAAACACTAATAATAAAATCTGAGTGCTGAGTAAAAATAAAACAATGAGTCTTTCAAACAGATTTAAAACAATTCATGGTATGGGCCATCTTTACAGTGAGTGGAAGATCTTTCCATAGTTTGGGAAATGTTCGGTAATCGTTTGGGAATTGCTTGGGAATTGTTCAGGAGCTGTTTCAGTCACGACGGCGATATCATCTCCTCAATTTCTAAGTCCTAAGAACATCAGAAAGCAGCAGGTTATCTGACCTCAGGGTTCCAGTTGTTGTGTAATGACCATTGACCATTTAAACACTAAAAGAAAAATCTCAAAAACAACCTTAAAACATACAGGCTAACATTTGATTATTAGCTTGATAGATGGCTAAAGTCTTTGCATCTTTTTTGACTAGTTGATATCAAAACATAAAGTGGTTTGCCAACTCCAGTGTTATTATTAATATTTACATTTTTGGAACCTTGCATGAAAACTAAAAGTGAACTTACTACAGGCTTAGTAAACTACTTCTCATGTTAGCTTGACTCCCTCCATGTATTTGCCTCTTTCCTTCTCGCTCACAGCTCTGTCCTTCTTCTCCACCTCTTGGCTTTCACCTGCCTCGTTCCCCTGCTCTTCTTCTCCACCTCCAACCCCAAGAGGATGTCTCATGCTGGCCATGCTAGGGCTTTTTTTTCTTCTTCTTCTTCTTCTGTACAGTTCTGTCTGCAGTCTCCTGCATCATTTAACAGAAACCTCCCAATGCGGAACGGCAGACAGGTAGACAAAGAAGAGAACATGGCGGGAAGGGATGAGGTGAGGAGGGGCTGAGCGAGGCCACAGGGATGAAGACAATAACAAAAGAAGACAAAACGAAAGACAAGAGGTGGAGAACAGGGCAAAGAAAAAAATATCATCTTATTTTGGGAAAAATAATCGGCTACTGTGTTTTAAAACGTTCTTACACTGTCTTTGCTGGAATGAGACTTAATTGAACTGGACTGTAGTATTCATATTAAATAATGTGGAAACAACTGTATACGCTACTGTAATATCATATATTATAGATATATTTTCTATTGTTGGTCCTCAGTTGTGGAATAACTGCCCCTGCACATAAGAGAGATTCCTTCATTGCCCACTTTTAAAACTCGCCTTAAAACCCATTATTTTATTTATTTTTTGGCTTTTACCGCATTAGTGAGACTTATTTTTCATTTTAAATTGGTTTTATTGTTTTAGTGTTTTCATGCATTATCTTTTTATTTTTTATTTTAATGTATGTGTATTAGCTTGTAGCGATGTGCAGCACTTTGTTTCAGCTGTTGGCTATTTTTAAGCGCTTCATAAATAAAGATGGTATAGTGTTATATTCTCTATGGCTCATTTTTCACATACAATGCAGCATAGAGGAACCCCAAGACGAGATAATATTGCTATGTTATGTTGTTTTTTCCCCATAGAATAATTTTGATTTCACAAAATAAACTGTGACAAGAAAGATTATTCTTTCATGCTGGCTAAAAATTATGGGAATTTGAAACTCTGAGTAAGGAAAAACGATGCCACATTTATTTAACGTGGTAACGTGGACCTGGAAGATTCTTTTAAAATCCTCATGCCATAATGTCAGCGTCAATGTGTTTATTTAGCACATAAAACAACAACTGTTGACCAAAGTGCTTTATAAAACAGAAATAAAGGGAAGAGAACAAAAACAGCTAAAAGGTAAGGTTAAAATCATACACCGTCATTCTGAAATAATCTCAAACTCTGCTAGAAAAAAACGCCGTAGAACAAGGATGGGACTTAAGCAAAGATATAGAGGTCATAACATATAAAGATAATTTATTTCCTGCAGCAGGAAAAAAATATTATAAAACAAAATAAATTTGTTTTGTGTTTGGTTTGATGGTCGAAGTTCTGAGAAGATTTTTCTGTGATTCTGGGTGAAAATGTTTTCCTTTTAGAACCACATCGCTTTACAACACATCTCCGTGTCATCTGCGTTTATGTTCTTCTCTTGCTGATGTGAAATGAACTTATGGAGCAAAGTGTTTTTTTTTCAAGCTGATAGGCTAGATAGACCTCATTATTGTCAGAGCTCCCAAATGTAATAAGTGGTACTTCCTGATTCAGTGGAGCCCACACCATAAAGCACGACACAGGTAGGATTATATACAGTCCATTCTTTGGGGGATAACAAAAGGTTTTAAAATTAAACTTGAAAATAAGCATATTTGTCAGACATAACCGCTGAAAATGAATAGAACAAATTGGGGGTTTAATTTTAGTACATTGTGACACTTTTCGGTACATATAAAATGTCTTTTTGGTATGTTGCCACATTCCTGACCAATGAGTAATACTTATATTTATAATATTTCTATCGTTTTATGAACTATACCCGCACTGATCATGGCTAAAGACCCTTCCAGTTTGCTGCTCCCTCAAACCTGGAATCAACTGCAGAGAGAACTGAAGTTCAGGGAGTTGGTTTCCTTTAATGTTTTTTTTTTCCTTTTTTTAATAGTGTCCTGTCTGGCAATGTGGCATTAAGAATTGTTGTCTTAATACCAAAAAGAGCCCAACAGATTTTATATTCACAAGTGGAGCCTTACTGCTTTCACCTTAGTGCTCCACTTGATTTATATATGCAAGAAGCTTTATTAGATTTTATGCTGGGACTATTTCATGCCAAGGTGAAAGAGAAAGAGGAGAGGAAAGGGAGAGAACGATACATCCTAAGTTTGCTTCTTCACCTGCAAAGAGAGATGTAAAAAGAGCAGCACAACAAGCTGATAAAGTATTACAGGTACAATTAAGTGACGCCTTGATACCATCACTGAAGAATATACAGTATTAATTATATGGCATGTATAAAGTGACAGCTGAAAACAATAATAGGGGTTTTCTGTATAGAAGTGAGTCTGTGAGTACCTGTATCCAAGCACCTGTAATCTTCCTTTAAGGTTTTTAAGACCATTCTAGTAAATGAGGCATTTGTTTGTTAATGCTTTGACAGATATCCAATTGTATTTTAGTCCTATTTTTAATTCTACGAGCGTGTTTGTTTGTTATTTGTCATCTTTTCTTTTACTATGATGTATTTTAACTGTGCTTTTATATCTGTTGGTTTTACGATTGATGATGTCTGTGTGCTGCTGCAATTCTTGGCCGTGTCTCTCTTAAAAACTATATTTCTAATCTCAAACTAGATTTACCTGGTTATGAAAACGTTATGATAATAATACAATGCTTATCTAGTATTATCTAGCAATACAGCTACATTTACCCACTCCCTCTCACTAAGGCATGCACATTCATACAACGATATGTAGATCGGTACGCAACATGGGGTTAAGTACCTTGGCCATGAAGGGGAACATCAACATGTAACAGGGGAAGCTGTAATTGAACCAACAACCATCCAATTAGTAAATAAAAACCTTCCTCTACCCACTGATCCACAGTTGAGTTGTTTAGGGAATAAAATCTCATTAGGTGAAAAAAACTTCATCAAAGAGTTGTTCTAATATAATCTAGAATTTGACAGGAATATTATAAATTGCACGATTCTGTTCACCTAAAATAGACACATGTTTATTTGAATAAAAATTAACTGTAACTAAATTCAGATCAAAAAGCGACTTATTAGTGTTAATTGGTTGGCAGATTAATTAATTACCCTGAAAAATTAAATAAAACTGAAGTACAAACCTCAAGGAATTGAGCAACAATGTAAAGAGGAGTGGAGTAAAATTCCTTCTAAATAACAGATAAAGGCAGACAGAAAACAGCCACTGCTTCTATAAGTGGTTCTACAAGCGGTTGAATCTCCAAGCTGTGGCTTTTCCATTCTGGTGTACTTAGACTTAGACAAACTTTATTGTCATTTTGTATGTACAGAGTGCATACAAAACGAAATTTTGTTGCATACAGCTTACGACAATGTAATGAGATTGCAATTGAAAAAAATATATAACATTACAATATAGAGTGCAGCAGTGATAAGAATGTAACAGTGCAGGAGAAAAACTGCTTTTAAAAAAGTGTGCAGAAGAATGTTTGTAGTGCAAAATAATAATGGTGCAAAAAATGCAGTAAACGTTCAGTTGTGTGCTTTTAAATTTAAATGGGTTATAAAAGTTCAGCGACGTTGGCAGTGCAAAATAATGACAAGAAATGGCCATAAAGTTGAGTTCTGTGCATGTGGGATGCAGAGTCCAGTGTAATCTGGGTTTAAGCAATAATGACAGAGTGACCATTTTTCATTATGTCCTGATCAATAAAAAGTTGAAAGATTGTGTATTTTCTTTACAATGATTGTATCAAGTCAAGGATGCCAGGATTACTCACATTAAGTTTGATTCACATCGACACATTACACAGCATTGATCATAGTTTTATTTACCAGCCTTTATGTCACAATCTTGTCTTTATACCGGTGATAAGAGTAGTTGTTGTCTGGAAGTTTAACATGCTCACTAATGGCTCATTTTGAACATTTACCAGATTGCAATCCTCTTTTTCTTAAGACCACTTTTAAAAAAAAAAAAAGGTTGCCCTATAGAAAAGCAGCACTTTCTCACTACATTTGTCCCACAACATCGCAACTCATCCTCTGTGCTCCTTATCACCTGAATGTTTTAGGAAACGACATGAGGGCAAGTGTTACTAATTCATCCATCTTGTAGACTTTGAGGGGGGGGCGGCGGTTTTCGCCCGTGTGTAGCTGGAGTCGTGGCGCTCAGTGGGGTGTTTTCTGGCCGTGATGAAAGTCCAGGAGGAGTATGTCTTCTTTATATAAAGATGATCTTCCTCACACCTCCTCTGCACAGGGGAGGGTAAGTTATCCTTGCCCTTGAATCATTCAGCCTGCTCAGTCTGCAGTTTGGATGTTTCATGAGAGAGTCTGGTGGATTAAAACGTAAGGTTCAATCGAGGGGAAAGGGTTTGGGAGAAGCACAAAGAAGCATAGAAGCGTCCGGTTAAAGGGCGCTGATGCATTCCCAACGTTTTGCCAGATCCTTCAGTAAATATCCATCTAGATCCTGGTTTGTTGTAGTGTTCTGGGTTTTTTTCTCCCCAATCTTTGGTTCCTGAAGAACATCCATTTAAAGTTTACTTCCAGCCGTGTAGGTGACACAGCGAAGGTTCTGGTCAGATGAAAGTTTGTGATCTACATAAAAAAAAAAAAAAATGTGTGGTGGAAAACCAACACTGCACGTCTCTCTTACAGTAGGACAACGACCCTAAAAATGAAACCAGAGCTTTAATGTAATGCTTTAGCTCAAAGCCTATTCATGTGTTAGAATGGCCTAGTCAAAGTATACTCCTAAATCCAGTTGAGAATCTCTGGCAAGAATAGAAAACTAGTCCTCACAATCACTCTTTGTCCAATTTGACTTAGCTTTACATTTATGCAAAGAAGAATGGGCAAATATTTCAGCTTCTGTGATGGTCCGCAACATACAATCCTAATAAACATTAAAGCGTATTAATGACATTGAGGTTTTGAGGTGTAAAGGGACAAAAAGGGACAAAAAGGAAAAGGTTTAAGAGAAATGAATATTATCAATACAACAATTTCCCTTATAATCACTCTAAGCACCCCTGGTTTTCATTCATTATCCAACTGAGCGTCCTCTTAACGTCACTGTTGCCTTACCTGTTCTCACCTGTTGATCTTTGGCCTCTGATTCTTCAATCAACTGTTCCTGCCCAGGAAACAGTTTGTATTGTCATTTTTGCCTCATCCCTATCAGACCTACTGTGTGTTTTTCCCTCACATATTAATTAAACACATTATATGACTGAATCTAATAATAATAATAATAATAATAATAATAATGCCTCACACTAATAAAATTCAATGTCCGGAAGTAAAGCTGGAAACAAGAGACAAAGTTAGATTGGAGTTACACAAGCAAAAGCTGCTGCCATTAGATAAATAATCTCATTGGTTGATTAAAAACTCAGAGCTAAAAGGGTGAATCCACTCATCCACTGTGAAAGGATAGGCAGAAAGGATTCCAGTCAATAAATTATTCACAACTCATTTTAATTTTCTCAGCTGCGATTTCCACCCATGTAAATCTTCTCTCCTACCGAAGAAATGCTTCGATAGGAAAAAAAAAAAGGAAGATGCTCCATATTTACAGTGTTAATTGACCCGCCGTGCAAGAACAGGAAATATTTTACACACAGCTGGGCAGTTGATTCTAAAGGTTAAACTTGCAAGGTGGCAAAAAACAAAAAAAACAGAAGAAAATGAGGTTCGGTCAACATCATGGGGAAGAATCTCAGTCATCCAGAACATGGCAAATCCAAAAACAAACAAAAAAAAAGGTTAAAAAACAAAACAAGTGGATTTTTGCTCTTTTGCTTTTCCGTCAAAAAAAAAAGAAGAAAAAAAAGAGAGAGACGATATCTGTGAGATTAGCAGCGATGCAGAAAGTGGAGACTGAGGGTTGCACCACACCTGGCAAAGGGTCAGGTCAGCACTCTGCTCCCATAACCAGGTTAATGGGTGGGGGGTAGATGGAGCTGATGGTAAAGGCGGTAAAGATGGAGAAAAAGAAGGAGGAGGGGGGTGTTTTTGAGTAAAGCTTCAGAGTAAAGAAACGAGGGAGACGGAGAGAAAGACGACAGATTTTTATTTTTTTTTTTAAGATTTTCTGGCTCGCTGTCATCTCCTCCTCCACCACTTTCTCCTCATCGCCTGTTTTAATCTGACTAAATAGGATAACCTGCTCTTCATAAAAAATGGATGCCACTTCATTTGGCTGGACCTGCCGGCAGGAGACCCCCCCCACCCCCCCCAGAGGCCCAGGCCAGCCGGGTGTGGGGGCCCCGTAACTACTGTGCACCAAACCAAATCACTGGCCGTAATTAATTACCTCCTCCATCCACACGCGCGCTGCCTGCTCATTCCTCGGCATCGGCATGGCGAGCTCCTGCCTCTGAAACCCTTACAGGGGTGAAGGTTTGATCGGAGAACAGCTGAGAAGACCTCTGGAGTAGGTAAGACAGGCAGGGGAAGACGGAGGAGAGGGTGATGTGGGGCGAAGCAGGCCGGTGCTTGCTAGGCAAAGTGAGCGGCTTTTTACCCAATCACGTGGGGGAGTTTGTCAAGCAGGAGATTGCAGTCTAAAATATTAATGTGTCCCTCCAGCAGCACCCCCCACCCCCCACCCCCTCACCACCACCACCTCCCAAGACTGAGTGAGCCAGCTCTTGGAAGGGACACTCGTCCGTCAATATTTCATGAGCCGGGGCCCGGCCCAGACACAGGCAGGCACAGCTGGGCCGCCCGCCCCTTTAACGCTACATGCATCAGCCATCCCTGCCTTTAATGTAGCCAGCGCTAGTGGAGAGGAAAGCTGGGTGAGAGAGGTGGGAGGTTGGGTGGGGGGGGGGGGGGGGGGCGTCTTAGGGTGGTGTAGTCTGAACATTTGGAGGAGGAATTGGGGAAGAGTGGGTGTCACGGGGGGCTGTGACTTCCTTATTTAGAGAGCGACAAAAGGACTTTTAGCTCTTAAAAAACACCTTAAATCAGAGCAAATACAGACAGACAGAGAGGACAGTTTTGTGGTAAAAATCAGAAACACGTGTGCATCTTAGTAAACAAGAAGATAATTTCGGTACAGCAATCTAAAATGTTGCTGAATTCAGTTTCTCTTAGTTTTGCTGATCGTGGCTTGCAACTAGTAACAACAAACAATGCAGCTTCTCAGACAATTCAATTCCATTCAATTCAGTTCAATTCAACTTTATTTATATAGCACCAATTCATGAAACAGGTCATCTAAAGGCACTTTACAAAGTCAGACTCCATCAGATCCTCCAGATTGCTCAGAAAGTTTCCTCTCTAAGGAAACCCAGCAGGTTGCATCAAGTCTCTCCAAGCAGCATTCACTCCTCCTGAAAGAGCGTAGAGCCACAGTGGACAGTCGTCTGCATTGTTGATGGCTTTGCAGCAATCCCACATACTGAGCATGCATGAAGCGACAGTGGAGAGGAAAACTCCCCTTTAACAGGGAGGAGAACCTCCAGCAGAACCAGAACCAGGCTCAGTGTGAACGCTCATCTGCCTCGACCCACTGGGGCTTAGAGAAGACAGAGCAGAGACACAACAAGACTGTTACGTAAGAAAAAGGGAAGATTACATCTAAAGAGGCTGGCCGGTCGTACAGCGCTGTGGCCGAGCATATAAAGGCAAAGTCGAGTGGAATAAAAAAGATGCACAAGCAGCAGAGATACCTGCATCCCTGAAAGGATTCTCACTGTAACTGGAATCAGCTTCAGTAGCACACGGACTGGTTCCAGGACATTGACTACAGTCCATCCGTACATTGTCTATACCCACTTATACCCATGTATCTCCAGGGTGAGGTGACCCTTGGGCCAACCAGTCCATCATACAGATAGAACAAAAGCATCCTGCACAGTTAGGTTTTCGAGCTGTAGGAGGAAGTAGCTGGAAAGAACCTGCATTTGCACACATCCAAAAACATCCAAACTCAACGCAGAACCCCCTCAGGCTGGGATTAAGACCCAAGACCTCGTTGCTGCAAGG
Organism: Fundulus heteroclitus; assembly: GCF_011125445.2. Lineage (NCBI taxonomy): Eukaryota > Metazoa > Chordata > Actinopteri > Cyprinodontiformes > Fundulidae > Fundulus > Fundulus heteroclitus. The sequence continues at coordinate 6,300,424 of NC_046371.1, read as the reverse complement.
CAAGATACCTAACGACTGCCCCACGGTGCAGCTTAAGCTTTTAAATGTTGAGGATGACAAGCAAGAACTACCCTATAATGAACCTGGGCTTTGTTAATCTTCTGTTTCTATGAGCCGGCTGGCGGGAAACGTTCATGCATCGGTTGTGTTTTAGGGGAAACCACAACCTTTCACGCAATGGTCTACCACCGAAAGGGTGAAATGCAGACGTCAAAGTTCATTGGAATGTACAAAGTTGCACTGACATATAAAAATTATTATTATCATTATAAATTTGCCCTTGGCGCGTGCATGGTTGTCTGTCCCGTGTGAAACCCTGTGACGGACTATTGAGGGTGTACCCTACCTATCGCCCAGCCGCTGATGGACATAGACACTAGAGGCGGAGGGACTCTGCAGCCCAAAGCCCTTCTGAGTCCTGGTCTCCTGACCTGTAACCCCCCCCCCCACGCCCCGTTCAGAGCTCTCAGTGGGTCCTGATGCCTCAATAATTGATGCGGCTGGATCGGCTCGTCCTGTCATGGGAACAACTCTGTCACCTGCACACACTGCAGCCTCCTCCCTCTGCACGCTCACAAACTCCTCATGACACGTCCACACACATGCAGCCTTATTGATTTTGTTAACTGAGCCAATGCTGCGGAGAAAGCGGCTGAGCGGCAGGATTTGGCTGAAGGAGCGGTGAAAACATCCTCTCACATCTTTGATTCTCTGTCACTCAGTAAAGCCTCTTTTCCCTATTCCTCTCCTATGTTTTTTTTTTTTTGCTGCACGCAGGAGAATGTGCACTGCTTTTCCACCCTCCTCCTATTTTTGGCCGGCTTCATACCCAGTCATGTTCTGACCTCAGAGCATCCCTGTACAACCAGAGCATGCAGCTGGTGGGCAGGAGAACTGCTTTGGAGACTTGTTCAAGGAGAATACGGAGAACGTATGAATGCATGGCTCAGCATTCAGTGCCAAGAAAGCTGCTTAACTTCCTGATTATTTTATTTTATTGTAACTTGAACATCTCAGGGACATGCATCACTACAGGAATATGCTCCAATGACACCTTTATAGCCACTCATTGGAATGAACATCACACTAATCTGGGTATTTTTGTGAGTTTTAGAAATAAGGATGTGTGTGCTCAGTTTAAACTTTACTTTTACCGACAGGGTCAAATAAATGCAGAAAAAAAAGAAAAAAGTGGGATGGCGCTCACATTTTTCAGTTCTTTCAAAAGAAGCGTTTGTAGCCTTATCTTGTTTTTATTTGTCCTTGGAAACAAATGAGGACCCAGCAGATTATAAGGCGCATGTTTCCCAAAGTCACTGTAAAACATTTTGACAGAGCGCCGTGTAACATCTACAATCACTTCGAGGTCAGTAGGCACAACCGGAATTAATCCATATATAAGGCGCTCCGGATTATAAGGCGCACTGTCGGTTTTTGAGAAACTTAAAGGCTTTTAAGTGCGGCGAAATTCATGTTGTTTCACTTAGTAACCAAAGATATCAACAAAACCTTTGGTTACATTGACTTTAGTTAATTAAAATGAATTGCCATCTTCTACTGTCTCTGTCAGGGCTCTGTGGAAAGTTTCCTGTGTGAGATGTTTGTGGCTCCAGCCGCACATTCTCACATGTTACAGGATTCTTGAATGGATTAATCTCTAGTTCCACTTAACTTCCTCCAGATCTGCTTCACCTTGATTTCATCACAGATGAACTCACAGTTCACTAAAGCTACCTTATGATGCAGGGTAAAATTCATGCTTCACAGATCTCTCTTGTGAAGGATCTCAGTGAGACAAGCTGTACAAATGACGATTAGATAAAAATAAATAAACGTTGGATTGTCTGATGGCGAGCAAAGCCAGCCCACACCAGGACACGTCCAGATCTAAGCTTACAGCTGCCATGAAGCGCCTTTCCTCAAATGCTGTTTTTGGTTTATGCTGGACAACTCTTCTGTTTTAATGTCCAAATGATTCAATATTAGACTCATCTGTCAACAGAACATTATTACAGAAGTCTTATCAAGATGAACAAGCACCTGTTTCCTGATGTCATTTTAGGAATATTGGGGCGAACTCCCTTGGAAAGCCAGTTCTGAGCATATTAGAGGTTGTTTTGATTGTCCTCCACTTGTAGACAGTTTTCCAGTCAGTCGAATGACTGATTTCAAATTATCTGGAGACATCTTTAAATCTCCTAACAGACACAGAAGATGCTGCAGTCATCTTCCTGAAGGCCTCAGACAGCTCTTCCTGTCTCACCACGCTGCTCAGTCTTCACTTCAACAAAACCTAAACTAAATGTCTGAGGTTTAAACAGCGCAAAATCCATTTGAGGGCGTCCTAATATATTCCTTACCAGAAACTGACAATAAAAAGGTTAAAAGGTATTTTCAGGTAGTATTACTGTCACTTGAAACTTACATGTGGATACTTTCATTGGGTGTCCTAATTTTATTTACACAGCTTTACTTTTTTTTTATTTTTACCATGCGTGGATTGGAGAAAATCCTTAAATTTAAACTTGTGCACTCAAACACATTATCAATAGCAACTCCACGCATGGTGTGCATGTAAAAATGTCAAAATTTGCTAACTTTTCCCTTCTTCTGAAAAGGTCTGTTTCACAATAAGCACAACTCATGAGCAGATGAGCCCAAGGCTGAAGCTGTGCCTCTTGACACAGAATTATAAAATCTTGTCCACCGAGACCCCGACATGAACACATAAAGCTTTTAGATTTAAGTACACTTCTGCTGAGGCAGCATCCATCTGTCCAAACACCCACACATGACCAATCGGATAGATGGATAAACAGAGTTACCACTTTTCTCCCACATCCTCTCTGCTCTTTCTGCCCCAGGTGTCCTCTCCTCTGGTCTTTGCCATCTTTTGTTCGCTAAGTACCAGTTTACAATATTAATGAGGCCTGGAGGTCCAACAGGCAGCAGGACACACCGTTTGAGGGGCTCCTTGTACAGTAAACGTGTCGGAGTGGTTTTGTGTAGAGACGGCACACGGGGGAGGTTCCGATGTGCTGCTGACTTTCGTTGTATATGTGCAGAGAAGAGTTTGTAAGGGCATTGTTTCTGTTTTATTTTATCTAAAAAGAAAAAAATCTTATTTAAATAGCTCTGTTGGAAAACGTTTGCAACTTTATCGCATCATGTCAGTTTGTCAAAAGCCCTTGACTCGCTAAAAGACACTTCAGAAGGATGCTATTTATTTGCCACATATACGGGATAATTTGATTGGGCAGTAAGATGAGGATCCAGGTTTATCTGCCCAGTGAAAACAAATCTCAAACATTTACTGTTAAAGAACTTCACCAAATGGTGTCATCATGAGGAAAGAGTTTAAAAAAAGTGCCAGCCTGTAGCTTTGGATCCCTACCAGGGAAAAGAGTTGTCTGTTACCATCGCAAAATAAACACAGCATCTTTAATTGAACTTTGCTGAGACTTTATTTGGGACAACAAGCTTTGGTCATATTAGGCTGAGCCTTTTAGGAACAAACAGCTTAGGTGGGTCTGGAATGAAGCAGAAGATGAACGTGTGGGGAAGCGCCTCACACTCCGAGGCGCGATGCTGGAACAATGCATAAATATTCAGTATAAATTGATCTTATATCATTCACATAGTTGGTTCTCTTACAATTGAACGCAAATGAAATGAAAAAAATGAGCTGAAGTGGATTAAAGGTTGGCTCTCGGCTATGCTGACGGGATATTCGTCAACATGCACCCGCTCTGAGGTTATGATGTGATGAGGGGATTATTCAGTGTGCTGGCAAAACTGTTGTGGCGGCGCTTTTTGTAATAAACTACGATACGTGCCGAAACGTTGCATAACGGCTGGATGTTCGAATTACCCGAGTGAACACAGAAGCCCGTCCTCATTCCCACAGGACAAAAGATCTTCAAGGTCAATGGATGAAGCATGTACAGAGAACAAAGGACAAATGGCTTCTCATTCCCTCTTCTGTGCTCTGCAGCGATCCTTTCACTGTAGGCTGTTTTGACGAGGAGCCTGGCTTCAAGGTTTCAACTCTCAAAAACCTACAACACAAATTTCAATCATCACCTCAACCCTCACCTCCATGCAGGTGATCAAAACATCGCTCCTGTAAGCCAGGCCAATAACGACCCTAACGACTATTGCAGAGGCGTGGATTTAGACTTAGACATCTTTATTTGTCGTTTTGTATGTACAGAGTGCATACAGAACGAAATTTCGTTGCATACAGCTTGTAATTAAAAAGTAAATCTAATGTAGAACAGATTACTAGATCAATGTGTGCTTCTGTGCTTGTTTGTCTGTCTTGTTGTGTCTCTGCTCTGTCTTCTCTAAGCCCCAGTCGGTCGAGGCAGATGACCGTTCATACTGAGCCCGGTTCTGCCGGAGGTTTTCCTTCCCGTTAATGGGGAGTTTTTCTTCCCACTGTCGCTTCATGCTTGCTCAGTATGAGGGATTGCTGCAAAGCCATGTACAATGCAGATGACTCTTCCTGTGGCTCTACGGTTCCCCAGGAGTGAATGCTGCTTGTCGGGACTTTGATGCAATCAACTGGTTTCCTTATATAGGACATTTTTGACCAATCTGTATAATCTGACCAAATCTGTATAATATGATTGAACTTGATTTTGTAAAGTGCCTTGAGATGACATGTTTCATGATTTGGCGCTATATAAATAAAATTGAATTGAAATAAAATTGAATTGAATTAAACGATTGAAATGTAAACAATGCAGGAGAAGAGAACAATGGAAACCATTTGTATGTGCAGAAATGATGGTGCAAAAGGCATTTGTGCAAAAATGCATTTGAAATCTAACAAGTTCAGTAGCATTTGTAATGCTAGATAGAGATGCAATGATGTAAATGTGCAAAAGTGGTGCAGGGCCCAGAAAAAACGTAAACTAGTCCTGGCGTGGACCAGTTTCGGTTTAATTTGCAGGCCAACAATGACCTTAACGACTCTTTATTACAATTTGCATGTTATCTAAGCCATAACAAGGCCTTTTTACTGACATTTTGAATTGAGAAAGCTTTCTGAAGCGAAACGTCTTCAAACTTCGGAAAAAACGTCCAGTTGTTTGTTTGTTTTTTTTACTTTTTTGGGCTGGCTTTAAGGAGTTCAGTTTGAATGTATGTAAATGGGCTTAAAAACTGACTGCTATCCCTATACGATCTGTCCCCACAGCTGAAGAGGATCCCAGCACATCAAAACAGCACCCAGCAGATAGTTTCAACTCGCCAAGAAAAGAGTAATTCACTTTGTTTAACTGGTTGGCTGTGAGATGAGTATATATTAGTAGACCAGGGCGGACTGGCATACAGGACTGCTGGGGGATTTCCCCGGTGGGCTGGTGGGTTAGTGGGCCGCTTGCTACTGTTAAGCCCATGGAGGTCTTTCCTCAAACGCCTTGTCTAATGCTTAATGCCTCCTTGTCTGCCTCTCCTCCTCTCCAAGATAGAGCTGCTCCTCGCGGAGACGCAAAGTAGACCTGCAAACACATGGACATGTGCTCCAGCTCCAGGAATGAGTTTGGCTGTGGCTCCTCATGTTATTCCTCTGTGGAACGTAAGGGCTACCTGTCACTCACTGGAGCAGCATTAGATAAATCCACATTAGCTGTGAAGATGTAAAAGGTGGCGCTGAAATGCTGGGTGATGAAAAGGAAAGGCCTCAAGGAAAGTGAGCCAACAAATGATTACATTATTCACTCGTTTGCCGATACTCTCTCTGGTACGGGGGTCTTCGCTACAACCAGCTCCCTCTTACAACTTCATCCGTTTCAGCAAACTCAGCCATAGTTCTTTACGTTTTTTGCTGCCCCCGATTACATCACAGATTTACTAATACATTTACTACAAATGAACTCTGCAATGTGATGCAGTTTACAGTAGTGTGTGAGTTGTGTGTATTAATAAAACCTTCTGTGTACACTGATTAAAAGCAGAGTAGTTTGCCTTCCAAACGATGTCTTGGTTGTATAGCGACAGGGACCCTATAGGCGTGCTTCCCAGTGCGCACAAGTTCTTTCTGGTCCCTCCAACAGATCAGAATCATGAATATTGAGTTAATTGGTCTCTCTAAATTGTCCCTAAGTATGAATGAGTGTGCACGCCATGTGTGTCTGTGTTAGCGTGTCACAGACTGGTGACCAGGGTTGTAAGCTGCCTCCCTACCTCCTCCCCTGCTACCCTGCTAGGATAAACAGGTATTGGAGAGGGGGATAGCTAACATGCTTTATTAGCTTTTTAACTTTTCTTCTGTAAGATTCTGAGCTCTGTTACTGATTGCATTACTAATACGAACTTTCAATAAAAGCGTTACACACTTTATTTAAGCCGCTGTCTGATCTCATTAAGCAATTTGGTTTACTTTGTTTTTATCCAAAAAGAGCAGGAACAAAGAGGCCAACAACTGGCCTTAGAATAATGTGTGATCATTTAAGAAACCAAAATAAATATAAAAAGAAAAAATGGCAGTTTTGCATAAGTTTTTTTTTTTTTACTGGTAAAATCAATAGAAGCTGCAAATAACACACTGAAAGCCACAGTTCTAATTTTGTCATGTTCAGACAAAAAGCAAAGGGAGTTCATAGATAATAAGCAATATAGCTGAGCATCATCCAATGGCTAGAAAAAGCTTGCGTTTTGATTTTTCCACCTGATCCGAGGTTTAAATCAACATAACTGTCAGACCTAAAATCATCCAGCTGGGACTTTGACAGTAACTTTAAGTGAAACGATGGAGAAAATCACTGTGACACTCTTGATTGATCGATCATATGATCACATATTTCATCAGACCCAAACATTTAAACAACTTCTCTTTCCTCGTTTACACCAGTTGGGGAACTCTTATTCTTCGAGAAGAGGCTTGAACGTTTAAGCTTCACATTCCCAGAAGGAAGAAAATACAAATTCATCACATGTTAAGAGAATGAGAATGTTCCGTTCTGGACATATTTCTAAACAGTCCCTGAAGGTAAAGTTTTGGCTCAGGTGTTGTGTAGATCGTCCCATTGATTGTATTCCCAGTAATCTGGGGAGAAGTGCAGCGATGAGTGACTGACAGTTTTTTTTTTCCAGTGCACGTGTTAGATGTGTGAACAGATATTTAAGGACACATGAAGTGTGAAATTGAAACCTTTTCCATTTAGCTTGTGTGTGTGTCTGACCTTACCTGAAAAGTGATTGCATCCGAAAGCCTTGTCAAAATTCAAATATTCCCTTTAATACCCGAATATTCAAATGCCACAAGGCCCTTCGTCCTCTGTGTGGTTAGTCAGATGAGACGATCTTATTCTCATCAAGAAAATTTGGTCCAGCTAGAACTTCTAATCTCCTCCTCCTCAGCCTCAAATTTCCAGAAGTACTGCATTTTTGTAAGTGCAGACCACACTGCTGATTATTGTCTGAGGAAACATTGGTTCAGCAGGACGGACTTTGGGTCTTAGGGATAATCTTGCTAAGGTAATAAAATATTAAAATATTACCTGGTAAAAAAGTTTAAGTCTGAACTAAAAGCACAAACACTTTGGGGTTATTCTCCATGATTAAACTTACTCTGGTGTAAACCGACTCCAAATGCAAAGCACAATTTTTATATTTATTTTTTTTGCCTTCATGACACCTTCAAGTATGGCTTGAGTATTTGCTTTATTTTTTTATACAGGTTTGACTTATGGTATGAAATCATGTTTAATTTCCCAGATCAATGTCCTTTGGCTTATGGTCAAGCTCGTCTATTCTATCTCTTCTATTCGATCTATTTTATTCTATTTTTAGCTTTTAAATTTAATGGTACCATCAGATCAAGGGTAGTTTGCCACTGTGCAGGACTTCAAGTACCTCAGGGTCACACTGGATCAAACACTTTCTTTAAAAAAAAAAAAACACATTAAACTCACGGCAAACAGAATCAAATTTAATATGCACAACTGCATAACTTCAGCTAAAATGTTCTTAAATTCAGTGACATTTTCACACATAGATTACTGCGTCACAGCCTGGTCACTCTCAGGCGATACACCCTTAAGACCAATAGAAATGTTATTTAAAAAGTCTATTAAAAAAAATCTTTGACCAAAAGCCACCTGTCATTCCATCAAGGTAATATTTTGTAAAAAAAAAAAATACAACATTCTCAATTTGAAAACATTATTAAATAGAAAAATATAAAGTTCTGCATGGATTAGCCCCACCTCCACTTTCTACATACATTAAACTAAGAAGTGACAGAGGTTTTGGCACCAGAGACTCCTCCAGAGGAGACCTTGAGATCCCACACAGACAAACAACCTTTGAACAAACGTACTGGTAGTCAGAGGGAGTCACGACTAATGTTATACCCCGTTTACACTACCCCTTTTTTAACCGAGCCGAGAACGGTCCGAGCTCGGTAACTGAGATAACTATCGAGTGTAAATGGAACGCAAACTGAACTGAACCGAGCCAGACACAACTGGAACGCGCTAAATCTAGACCAGTTCCAGAGGTAGGCTCGGCTCAGATTTTCCCTATCTCGGTTTTCTGATAACGAAGAGCGCATGAGCAGACCGCGTCATCTCCTTACAGTCAGCCGACATTTCAGACATTCAAAATAATACTAGCTTCCCTACCGTGTCACACGGTTTCCAGAGATGATTCTGCTTAGCAGCGTGATGAACCTCAGCATCTGTCATTGTTTCCTGCGTCTGTAAATCCTTATTAGACATTTGTTTGTCTTATCCACTTCCTAAAAGCCGACTCTGTCAAGTAAATTCACCAAAAGGTTGCCTTCTTGGCCTGACTCGCCGCAAACAACGACGTATCACTAAGCATAACTGCCTGAATGTTGCGGGCGCCGCCATTTTGATTTGCCTGGTGCCGCCTTAAAACCCAGAGAGCAGTAGTACCGCAGATCGTCACTAGGAGGCGAGGAGCAACCAAGGAACCGTGCTAGCGTGGTGCGTAAACGGTCGTCAGAACCAAGCTTGGCTTGGTTAACTGATCCAAGCTCGGACCAACCTCAGAATGGATCGGCTTAACAAGGGTAGAGTAAATGTGGCTTTAGAGAATCTCCTACCTTCTTAAAAGTTCTCAGTCATGTTGGCACTTTTATTAGTAATATCATCTTTTTTGTCATTGAAACAAAACCCATTACCCAGGGGAGCAGTGGGCTGCCATGTGCAGCAATCTGGGGCTAAGATTCTGGGTCAGGGACCCAGAGTGCAGGCAGTTGGGCTCGAGCCGGGTACTTGCATCCTTCTCAGAGTGCAAGCGCGCTGCTCTAACCAGTAGGCCACCACTCCCCCTAAAATTGTAGTGTAAATGGGGTAATTGTGCACACACAGCATAAACTAGCCTTAGTCAGTTGGGGAACACAACTACCCTGCTTACTAAGAGAGAACTCTATCTAGGCACGGGTGGGGTTTGAACCCACGATCTTCAGTTTACGAGACCGACGCCTTACCACTTGGCCACCGCGCCTATGAGTCTTCTTGCTGAAATGTAAGTTGTATGATTGTTTGTTGATGTGATTATTCACCTGATATTGTGTATTGTCATTACGTCTTATGTTGTTTAGTCTTCCTGCCTCGGGACTACAAATGAAAATTAGCAATTATGCTATAATCTGGCTCATTTACAGTCTGAACAGAAGTATGTGACTGTTCAGTAATGTGCACTGTGTCCAATAAATAAATAAAACTGAATCATCAGCGAGGAAAAAGTACAATAAATAAATAAATACTGTACAGTTATTGAAATTGACATAGGCAAATTTTTTTGTATAGCACATTTCAGTACAAAGACAATGCAAAGTGCTTTATATGATTAAAATATAGGAAAATAAAACAAAATAAAAGCAATGTAGAAAAAAATGTAGAAACAAAATAAAACATGGGAGAATAGAACCTAAAAACAAACATTAAAAACAGTTGGACTACAAAGTTGAACTAATGATGTTTCAGTAAAAACAGTTTAACTAGAACAGTTGAAGATAATCCTAAACAAATGTGTTTTAATCTTGATTTAAACTAACTCTGGCTTTCAGCACTTCAGCACAGTTTGGTCCAGATCAGTGGAGCATAGGAACTAAATGCTGCTTCTCCATGTCTGGTTCTGGTTCTGGTTCTGGTTCTGCAGAGCAGGCTGGAACCAGAAGACCTGAGTGGTCTGGAGGGTTGATGCCCTGATAACAAGTCTGTGATGTATTTAGGTGCTAATTCAGGGATTTATAGACTAACAGAAGGATTTTAAAGTGTATTCTCTGAGATACAGGGAGCCATGGAAGGACTTTAGAACCGGGTCCATGTTCTCTACGTTCTTAGCCTTAGTGGAAGGACTTCAGAACTGGGTTCATGTTCTCTACGTTCTTAGTCTTAGTGGAAGGACTTCAGAACCGGGTCCATGTTCTCTACGTTCTTAGTCTTAGTGAGGACTTCAGAACCAGGTCCATGTTCTCTACGTTCTTAGTCTTAGTGAGGACGCGGGCAGCAGCGTTCTGGATCAGCTGCAGCTGATCTGTGATAACACTCCTTAGTACACCTGGGATGGAACCATCTGTCACTGAAGGAGCTTTTCAGTTCGGCAACAGCATCATGCACATGGTTTAGAGACTCTGTCCAACAGTGATGTTGTTTTTGTCTGCAGACATTGCTGGAACTAATCTCTGGTCCGCTTTTTACTTTCTGAACCTGGACAGCTCCGCTTCGATCCCTCTCGTTAACGCACATGCATTCCGTCTTGCTATGGCTAACCTTCATTTCTCTCCTTTACAGAGCAAACCTTGATCTCTCTTGGTCCTCCTCCACCTGCATCGTATTTTTTATCATCTGCCACCACTGTTCTACCCATGCAGAAACATCTGGAACTGGTCCAATACCCCTAGAGGCCACTATTGTCATAGCTACTGTCATTAATAATTTTTGTTTTGTGTGTTGAAACATCCTGTTGGTCTGAGCGCGTTGAGCCAGATCACTTATTGCTTACCACGTGGGTATTTGTTAGATTTTCTACCCTCCCAAGCAAACACTGTAAATTTAACATGGCTGCGATTGCTGTGGGATATGCCCCCATTAGGTCCAATCGTTTGCCGGGGGGATTTTCAGAAAGAGAAAGGCGACTCGCATCAAATATTCACCGTCAAGTTCTACCTAGCAATGACTGCGTAACTTCAAGATGGCCGCTAAAGGAGACAAAAGGTGCGAGCGGGAGAGGCGCTCTTTCTGAAGTGTTGCCTCAGAAAGACAAAGGCCTGGTTGGGATATGAAACATTGAATATAAAAGCCGATGTTTGATTTTTGCTGTTTTATTTTTAGCAGGAAGTCACGCTAAGGTTACATGGGTGGGATGTGTGTGTGTGTGTGTGTTTGAGTTTGGGCACCTACTCACTTGCGCAGAACTTTGTGTGTACATATGTGCAAATGCAAATCCATGCATGCATTCACCTTTTTCTGCAGTGGGTGTGTGAATGCATGTGGCATCCATGTGTGTTTAGGACTTAAATTACGGCTGCTGTTTGTTGAAAGGTCCAGTGGAGCGCACAGTGACAGATGATGTGAATTATTGATTGCAGACTTCTCCGTGGAGTGTGTTGGGTCCTGTGCTCTTTCTCTCTCTTCCTTCTCTTTGTCTTTCTCACAACACTTTCTTTCTTTCCTCTTTAGGTCAAACCATTTTTTTTTCTTGAGCCTCCTTCTGAGTCATCCTCTGTTTTCTCCACCTTTTCTTTTATATAATCTACGTTTTGAGGCATATTCACCCATTGGTATTTGCACATAGACAAGCTCAGATAAAATCAAAATTTCCTCTGTTTGTTCAAGGAGAGTGCGCTCCTGGAATAAACGTGTGAGGAAATCTGTAGTTCTGAATTTAGCATTATTTTTTATCAAATGGAGTGAAAGCAATGCCAGAAGTGAAGACAATATTAATCTTGTACAGATTGTAGAAGTGAGACGTCCCACTAACTGTACTTCTTGACTTCCTAGGACCTGGTTTAGATTGGTGTCCAACTTCCTTTTTTTTATATGAAAGTCTAATCCACAAGCAGTGGTGGCATATCATTATTTAAAATAAATGAAATTAACTGCAGAAAATTTGTTAGATGAAGAGAAGAGAGGTGTGGAATTTGGGGCAAAGAATGTCGCCATGATTTTGTTTTGCTTTGGAAATAAGGCCACTCTTCACAATGGGAAAGACAAGAGAACATGTTATTCAAGCAAAGCAGATGCGTGTTAATCTTAACAAATCGCTATTAAGCAACAAGAAAATAGGCTTTTCCCCTGAGCTTGCCCATCTGTACTGTTAAAGAAATTATTAAGTCCAAAACAACTGCAACTGTTACAGAGAAGACTGGAGGAAAACCCAAACATATCTTGTCCCTATAGACAACGAGAAGAATGGTGAGGGCAATAAATAGCTCTTCCAAGCTTATTGTTAAAGAACTGCAGCAAGAAAGTCTCATTTTGGGGTCACCATGTCCCCAAAGCTACAATTAGACACTTTCTACACACTGCTCTAAAATTTGGGGTCACCTGAAAATTTATGTGGTCACCTGAAAAAAAAGGCAATACTAAAGATTAAAATCTGGTAGACAAAACTGAAAATGGGACATAATGATCCAAAACATATCTGAATCCACAAAGAAATGGTTTAGGGGACATTAATTCCTCCTTCGATGGTTATCTCAGTCAACTTGTAAGCTGAAGGTGAAAAATCGTACACAAATTTTATAATTTTATTTTCTTTGTTAAATTATTCTATCGCACAAATTCATTTAATGTGTTTTTTTCTACATCTTTACAAGAATGAAGGATTTAAAGATGGATGAATTTCCAACAACAGTGGTAAGGGAGTAAGAAAGCAGAGACAGAAATAATGTATCTGAAAATAGAAAACAAGCCATTTACCTCTCTCATAGATACGCAACACTGTCTAAAAGTCAAAGCTTTACTTTTGACCGATCCTAAAATAAAACAAAACAAAATCTCTTCCTTCCAGCAATAGCTGCCAGCTCAGGGTGGATCACGCACCTCTCACCCTGAAAGGCTTCAGATGCCCTCTGAGTGCCACAACGTGTTCATTTCCCTTCCCGCAAATGGCCTCCACATACTCACACACTTGACGGGATCCTGTCTAGACCCACTGAAGCAGTGTGTGTGTGTGTGTGTGTGTGTGTGTGTGTGTGTGTTACTGGAGGTGACGACACAACCTACTGGAACTTTGAGCGAAAGGACAGAAGAGGAAAAAAAAATTACCTCACTGCAAAAATGTTGCATCTCATTAATATTTCACTCACCCGTGTCTCGCCACGAACATCTGACATAGACCAGTCGCTTTTTATTTACTGCACAATTTGCTTGACTTTAAAGGTATATAGCTACATTATATGCTTAACAAAGATACCGAAAAACGTTTGATCATGATAAAATTAAGTTATATACACCAAGCCTCCATCCTGATAAAATTTTAATGGTCCTTTTTTAGGCAGAAAATAGCCCCACAACGGGCACAATGAACAGACATAAACAGATGTGGCGCCATCTACCTGCAGTATCGCAGAACTACCATAATGCCGGAGTGCTTAATTAATACAACAGCATTAAATAATGCCGAACCGAGCCTGATCCTCTGCAATGCCTCTTAGTAAAGCGGCAGCTCAGCGTGATCGAAGACCAACAGTTATTAATTAAATAAACGATCTACAGCAACTTTAAGAGCCTCATATCAGAACATTTACTCACGACTATCAACTCTGCGTCACATCTGAGCCTCGGCAGGTTTAGCATCCGCTTCAGTGAACACCAACGATCAGACTGTATTCCCAGAGACTTTACAGGCTTTTCCCTCTTGGAATCATTTATTTTTGTGTTTTTTTTTTCCACTAGATCTTGGACCATTCTGCATTGTTTCGCTGGGAGAATCTAATAGCCGTTAGCTGCTTCCCTGTTTTATCCCCTGCTACGCATAGGCAGTATTCTACTTCCGTTAATAAAAATAAACACGAAAGGCTTTATTTACTAACAGAAATAAAGCATAAAACACCAAAATAATAACTAATACGCCAGCAGGGCGTTATAATATTTCATAAAAACTTTGGATGCAACCACAGTGAGCTACTGACGTATACATTTAAAAAAAGACAAATAATGTGGCTATACACCTTTAAGCATCCATTTAGTGTCATTAACTGTCAGCTAGCTAGAGTAATTTCTCTCCTTGCCAATAATCCATCTTTCCGTGATAAATTAAAATTTTGCCCCAAAATGAAAGAAAAAACTGACAAAAATCTCTCTCTGTCTGTCTCTCACTGCCACATATTTTGATTCCATTTTTAATCATATTTTGCACTTATCTAACCTCCATGAAATCATACATGCTGGTGAGGTTTTACCATTGCAAGGTCAGAATAACAACCATGCACATGCAACAAGGGTGGAATTACAGGCACCAATCAACGTTACATTCCCTTTTTAAGAACAGGAAAAACATTCCTGCATGCACAGGAAGAACATGCAAACTTAAGATGAAAAGGCCAGAGAAGAAATAATTTAAACCCGCAGCTGTAACCTTCTTGCTCTGGAAAACCAGCCATAACCGCTGGATCCATCATGGAGATGGTACGCAAGTCTCTGAAAGTAACATGTGCGTTTCCTTAATGTATTGTTTTTTTTTTAAATCTATTAATCTATTAATCTATTTAGAACAGTGTTTGGCAGCAACCAGAAATAAAAGTTTGAGCTTTCTTAAAATAGAACTGTAACTTGTTATCCCTGCGCAATTCGGTCCAGAAAAGTCAATATTTCTAATGTTACATTTAGATAATTTTTCATTTTCTTTTTGTTGTTCCATATAAGTCACATAATTTAATAAAAGTTAAAAGAGTAAAAAAGATATTGTTCTATTACTAGCTCAACCGTTAACTATTAAAATTGCATTAAGTATTCATCATTATCATTATTACTTTAAGTACGTTTAAACAAAAGGATGCAAATGGTGAGAGGAATCGTGACCCCACTACACACCCCGTCGTCATACTCCTTCACACCCAAACACAGATAAACTCAAACAGACAGGAAAGCAGCGAGCTGTTTATTGATCTAGGCATGAACATCGATCACATGCACAATTAATTGTTCTTTGAGGCGTAGCAGCTCCGATCATCATCCTATTTCAAACAGAGATCAATAATGGAAGGATAAGAGGACTGAGGGTCAAAGTGGCCAAAAAAAAAAAGGATTTAAAGATTTTTTCTTCTTGCATTCTTACACCAAGGAGGCAAAAAAAAAAACTGAGGCTCAACTATTAATGTACACAATTATTAATGTTTGGAAAATGGTTGTGGGAACCTACATTATAGGAATGAAAAGGAATAGTTGTTGCAATTTGCCATCATAAAACGATCATCGATGTTATGATGATTATGGAGCTTTGTTGGAAGATTTATCAACATTTATCACATTTCTTACACCTTTATGTGTCAGAATTTCTTATTTATGTGGAATTAAAAATTCCAGTATTTCTAATTAATTGTTTGATCATTTTAAAGTTTAAATATCAAAGTTGGGTATATTTATGCCACGTATTTCCACAGTGGTCACACTGCAAATGATGCAGACTGTAAGGTGGATGGAGGGTTGGATGGATTTTATACACAATCTTAAAGCGCTGCATAATTGTGAAATAAATTTCTTATTTTTGCTCTGAACCAGTACCAGGACTCCCATGGTGCTCACAGCAGCTGTATATTGAGTTGCTGCAGTACTTAAAATGCATCTTCTTGGCTAACAAACTAACTTTGAGTTTGTCATCAGCACCTAACAGGCTGTGGAGTGATCGTCACTGTTACCAGTGGAAAGAGCGACTAAAATGGGCCCTTTTTGGCTTCCTTGAAAAGACTGTGTGGTGGAAAACCAACCCTGAATCTCACCCTAAACACACTATTACCTTGGTGAAACATGGTGGTGGCAGTATCATGCTGTGGGGATGCTTTTCTTTTGCAGGTACAGGGAATTTAGTCCAGGTTGTGGGGTAATCCATGGTTCTGAATACAAAGGCGTCCTCTTGATAGGACAACCAGCATAGAGCTAGAACACAATGATACACATTAAAGTGTTAGAATCCAGCTGAGAATCTGTAGCAAGACTTGTGCTTGCTATTCAATTTGCCTGTACGTTATTTATTTATTTACTTTTTTGTTTTTGCAATGATGAAGGGGCAACATTTTCAGTTTCTAGGTGTGCAAAGCTGGAACAAAGACGCGCTTAAAGTCTTGGAACTTTTACTAAAATGAAAGTTGCTTCTATAAAGCACTGACTCAAGGATGGCTAATATAAACGCCTGCTTTTCTTATTACAGATATTTACTTGTCAATGGGTGACAGACCCTCTGTGACCCTGCAAGGCTGAAGCTTGTGAAGAAAACGGATGGAGGACTTTTCCTTCCTCGTGACAATTATGCACCAATTTGTGTTGATCCACTTCAGAAAAATCCCCCTGAAACACTTTGAAATGTGTGGTTATAATGAGAAAACGATTTGGGAGTTTACACTTATTGTACCTTCATCTATTCAGATTCAAAACTTTATTATTGTTGAATTCCACAGGAAGAAAATACTTAACTTAAAAAACGCCAACTCGACTTAAAGTCAGCCTGCTAGGCTTTTATTTTAACAGGAGCCATTTTTGCCGTGTTGGGCAGGTAAGAAATATAAAAATATAAAGATAAGCAAATGAAAAGAGAACCTCATACAGCATTAGACTTAAAAGGGAAGGGGCTGCGGGGCAGTAGAGATTGGTGCAGCACAGAGGCTGAGAAGACAGCCTTATTGAGTGTAATTCAGATATGGCCAGAAGTCATAATTCAGATCTATTCCAGAAAGACCCCTGAGCTGTAAGCACAGTGGCTGATGGCAAAGTCAAACATCTCAGGCTGATGGTTGACATGAATGGTTGTGTGGTTAGTGATCCAGTAGGGAAAAGAAAAATCAGGAAACCGAAACACAAACAGCGAAGATAGACAGAGAGGAGGGAGAAAAGCAGGAACCTCAGACTCCCCGTCTTTGCAAATGGAGCAAAATCCAAACTAAATCTCCGATGACTTTCTGTGAAATTCAAATTCTACCCCCAGCCGATCCCACCAGGGAGAGAGTGATGGAGTGGAGGCTGGTTTGATTATTGGACAAGGAGGGGGATGATTATAGGAAAACGGGGGCCGCGTTGATCTGGATAACGAGTGACGGCGAGGCGTCTGGCAGCCGCCGCAGATTCAGCACGAGACCAAACCGAAGCTTACAAACTGTACATGAAACCAAAGAGATTCTCAGAGTCGGATCGTCGAGACCGAAGAAGGACAGAGGAGGAGGAAGAAGATGTGACTGAAGACGACAGCAAGTTGGAGGATTTGAGATGAAGACAACGAAGCGAGCGAGCAATGTCATAATCATCTTTTTGACTTATTTCCCTTTCACAACAAATCTCTCTCCTCTTTTCCCCTCTCTGCCCTCCTCCCCATTTGTTACCCCTCTCCATCTCCATCTCCATCCCTCTCTCTCTCTCCAGCAGGCTTCCAGCTTCAGAGGCAAAGCTCCATCTGATCAATAATGGATGCTGCTGTCTCCTACACTGCTGGAGAAGGGCCGGTACATTAGGTAATGCAGGGGCTACATTTAACTGGATGGGCTTGTTAATGCGTCCCGCTGGGGAAACACCCTCCCAACCCCCCCCCCCCCCCCCCCCACCTTCCCTCTATTGCAACACACATGCACACGCTTCATCCATCCACGCATCACGCCTGCTTTCTTACTGCCATGCAGTGCAACTTTTTATTCAGAGGGAGGAGCTGGAGGAGTAATTGTGGACTACAGATGGTTCGGTTCAGTTGAGTCAGGCCAGCAGAATCAGTTTTAATTTACAAGGTTGTACACACACACTAGAAATTCGCTTGATTTTGCTCCCCAATTTGAATGTAAATATAAAACTATACAGTATATATACCTCACACAGCTCCAGGGACTTATTGAAAGTCTAAATGAAGATCAGGGCCAGTTGGATAACATCCCCAGAGTCTGCTTCTACACCTGCAAAGAGAGACATAAAAAGGAACAGCAAAACAAACCGATAAAGTGTTACAGGTACACACAACTAAAACCTTGAAAACATCACTGAAAAATACACAGTATTATTTAATATGAGAAGTGAATCGGTAAGCAGTGTAATCCAAGCACCTGTAGGTGTTTGTGAGAGTGTGCTTGTGTATGTAAGGTTTATCCATAAGAAAAAAGCTAAATAGTGGTTGTGAGGAGCAAAAAAACCTAGAGCGCTATAGCAGACACAGGGGAAACTTTAACCCCAGATGCCCGAAATGACCCCCAGAGCAAAGGATGGGCCCCACACTTAGTGGAGAGGGGCCAGTCCAACACCCAAGCTGGCAAAATAGCAACAGAAAACCAGGTACACAGTCACAGTCACACGTTTCCACCCCAGTGCTCCCAGATCTAACACAGCAGTCCCTACAACCACCTACCCGGTCCATACTCCGCCCCCAACACCCAACCCCGAACCCACACCAGACGACCCACAAGTCCATCCACCCGGATATGGGGCCAACATGAACCGAACGGGTCAACCAAACAGAGCCCACCCCACGAACCCGGAGGCGCAGGGGAAAATTTAAGACACAAAATAATTTCAGAATAAAATCACCGCACCAACTTAGCAAGCTTAACTAGTATGAAAGGACTTTTGCAGGATCAAATAGGATATTTTGAGTTTTGCCCTAAAAACTGAAAACCATTGCTGTTTTTTTAATAAAGAAATAAAAGAAAGGACCGCATGAACTTCTGTTCTCACTAGTGGCGAGTCGGTTTGTGGCAAACCAGAACTGGATCAGGATCACAACCTGCACTGCATTCAACGTGAGGCCGGGGTAAAGGCCTTAACCAATACATGATTTTACACGCAGATTCTTTAATCTGTTTACAACAGAGGCAGGATTAAAGAATCTGGACGTACCAGTGCAGATTATTATATAAATCTGGATGTCATAAATATGACTTACAATTTGCAAGGTCATTCTTGAGAAGCTCTTCACCATAAAGGTGACTGATTTGGAAAAAAAAAAAAGGTCTAAATACCTTAGTGATTCTCAGAATCCCGATAGAGTGATGTTAAGGAAACACTTGAACATCTTTAATTAATTTAACCCTGTCACTGAAATCTAGAAGTTCTGGATGTGAACTTGGGGTGAGAGAGATAAAGTGCACTTGAAGAATTTTTTATACAAAAATCCTGCTTTTGGGACTAGAATCATTTTATATTTAAATCTATTCTAGTGCTGATTTATTATACCTGAGGTCTAGGAGCTGCTGCACATCTCCTTGTCTCTTTCCTCTATGTGAGAGGCCCCTCTTGGCCCCTCTCAGCCCTGTGTAGCCCCCAGATGAAAACCATGATTGGTCCTCTGTGGGAATTTTAAAGGACCTTCAATTAGCCGTCCTGGGAAGTGTCTGTTCCTCCCCACTTTGAATGCGGGTCTCGGCTGGGGTCCTGAACCTGAGCTCCGATTCCACTTTCTCTAAAGTGGCTGCTGGAGTCGTCTTACCAGGTGACGCGCGCCGTATGCAAAACAGAGGAGGAAGGAAGGACGAGCATAAAAGAAATAATGGCAGAAATGATGGGATTCCTCAACAATTTGTTGTGTGTCAAGGTGTTAAACATCCGAAGAGCATTTGGAAATACATTAGGGAAACTGCTAAGATTAAACCAGTGGTTTTTGATCAAAGTGTTGTGTTGTAGTTTTAAAACATGTTAGCTATTAGAAATCTGGAGACTCTGAAAAAAGGTTCAGGGCCTGCAGAGGATGGACAAATGAATCTGCATTTTACTAAATCCTAAAGGAGCAATAAGCAACATTTCATTATTTTAGATAGAACATAAAAATAGTGACGTGAAGAACTATAGTGTTTCAGATGGACTATGGTATGACGTCACATACCATAGTTTCTCTCTATGTCATTCTCCAGTCTCATGTACGTTGAGTATAAAGGAATTAGCAAGTGCAAAGAATCTGATGCTACGAGTTTATTCTTTTCTTTGTGTTTGAGCTCCGTTTGTTCATTCAGCAGCTGATAACCTGTCCCTGATTGCCTTTAAGCTCAGCCAAAATAGAATTACAATCAGGTTGAGGTGGGGACATTTTCGGGGCACTAGAGAACCCGGATTTCTTTCTTTTTTCAGGCTGTAGATTTGCTTCTGTTAGGGACCGTTGTCCTGTTGGGGGGCCTAGTTTAAGCCGGGCGTCAGCTGTCGGACAGATGGCCTCACACTGGGTTTTGATATACAGAGAAGTTCATGGTGGACTCAATGTTTAGAATGCAAAACAAGCCCAAATGATTATTCTTCCACCACTGTGCCTGACACAATGCTGCTGGGTATTTAGGCCAAACGTCTCTACTTTGGTCTCATCGGTCCAAAGGACATTTTTTCCTGGAATTTTGTGCCCTGTTCAACTTAAGTTATGCTTTTGGGGTTTTTTTTGGAGTGAAATCTTTTGAAATTCTTTTCAGTCTTTTTTTTAAAGTGCCGTGTCGTGAAATTTAACATTTAACATATTAACTGTGGTCTGTTAAAGCTTTTTTTACAGCTTCTCTGAGCATTGCGTAGTCTAAATTTTGATTGAACTAGTTGGAACATTCGCTAATAGTAAGATTTGTAGCTGTCTGAAAAATCTAGTTCTTTCTGTAGAATGGAAGAGTAAAAAATTAGTAGAAGCAGCCTTTCAAACCATCCCAGGTTGATGGGCAGCAACAATTGCCTCATTGCTGTTGACTTTCTTCACAGGTTTGTGTTAACAGATCCATTTGCTCACACCAATGATCAGTTAATAAAGTCCGTTTGATCAGCTGCACTTTGCGGCTACGTTCCCTTTTAAGTCCTACGGAAGCAGCAAGGGTCTACTCAAACACCGCTTTTCCATTTTGGCTTTATTTTTGTTTAATAAATAATGACACTGGGAAAGAAAATGTGTGATTTTGTACACTCTGTGTTAGATTTAAATAATTTCAGAAAGACCCGATTGTTTTTTTTTTTGTTTTTTTATCATGTCCTGCATAAAATCCTAGTATCGGGAGAGGATGTAATTCTAATGCGACTGAGGCAATTACAGTCCGCTGGAAAGGGCTAATCTGAGTGTTAGCATGTAGTCATTAAGGAGTGCCATGAAAGACAGACACAGACAAAAAAGGATGAAGGGGGAAGGAGGATTAAAAGTGACCTCCTCCCCTTTAGCTGGTGGGTAATGACTCTTGATGGGACGGGGACGCATGAGGAGGCTGAGAGGTGAAGGGTGAGGTAGGGCAGCAGGTGCGACTGTCATAACCAATATCTGACATGCAACTTCTGCTCTGCTATTTACATACACACACAAACACTCTTACACTTGGGCTTAAAGGAAACCACACATTTTCTCCTCTTGGATCCCGGCCATTCACCATCCCCTCACTTTCTGTCAGCCTCCTTCTCCCTCCCATCTCACTCCATCCACTCCCTTCTCCCTTTTTACTTTCCCTACCCCTAATTTCCTTCCTCTTGTCTGCAACCTGTCCTTTTTCTTCCTCTCTCTGTCTCTCCCCACCCTCCCTCTTTCGCCCTCTCCACACTTGTCGTCCCGATTATGCAGATGAGCGTTTGTGGCGGGGCCCTAAAAAGCAGATTTGGGCCGGGGGAGCCTCTTGATTGTGACACGGCTATCCCGCAGAGGCCGACAGGAGGGCAACATTTGCACACGCGTGTGTGTATACGACTTGTGTCGTTATTCCAAACACGGCGGTGACCATGACCAGCTTCTGTGTGTGTGTGTGTGTGTGTGTGTGTGTGTGTGGATTCATGGAAATCTGTGTGTATAATCATATGCGTGTGTGCATGTGAGAGTGCGACCGAGCACGGAGGGCAGGGGAGAGTGCACGGTGGCGAGCCACTTAGCGATGGTCCATATGTGTGTTTGTTTACCTCTTAATGGAGAGCCTTGGCGTTGGTTCGAACAAAATCACAGTTGCTGAGCACAAATGTACTGTTTGTGGTCCACATGTGGCAGGCATGTGCATGTAGACATTGTTGGGGGCAGGAGCTCAAGCCAAGAAAAAAAAAGAGCACCCATTGCGTCATGTATTCATAAAATTAAACAAAACACAGTTTGATAAATGTAAAATATTAATTTTTTGTTAACACAATCAAGCCCTGTGATGGATGGGCTACATGTCCAAGGTGTACCCCGCTGGATATAGACAATGCATGGATGGAACTAAAATAAAAATAAAACATCTGGCAAAAAAACAGAGAACAGCCCCTTATATAGCAGAGAATACATTATTCTTCTACATAAATTGGTTTGTAATGTTAGTTACCTAGAGAAGTGATTCCTTAACTGATTAAAATGTGACCTTTCCTGTTTGTTTCTATTCTCAATATTTTATTGTGAGAGCTACTTGACATTCTTCTGCTAAATGTTTGAGGTCATGCTTTTTTTTTTAGGTTTTTACAGCAAAAATGATTGAATGTTTCAATTAAACAAATTTAGTGAACTGGTCTAATTTGTAAAACAGTAAAACTCTCCTTAAATATTTCAAACCCAACAACACTCTCAGACAGAAACTGGTTCATCCCAAATACAGAACATCCAAACCAAAGCTGAGTGGGTCCAGGTCCACTCTTTGTCCAGAAGAGAAGTTTTTTTCTGCTACAGGGTTCTTATATGCACAACACAAGTATTGGGAGGTAAGAATATCCAGAACCTGTAGTGATGAGGTTTACAAAATTAAGACTTAAATTCAAATTAAGAATTAAATCTGGCAATTATTGTGGGCTGTGGTAAATCTTTTCAAATCCCGTTACAGCAAAAGTGGTGACAAATCCCTAAACTCACATTTTTTTCTGGCATCATTTAAAGACACTGAGCCCTATACCCAAATATGGAGCATACCCAGATGGTTACATTTCAGACTCATATGTCAAAAAAAAAACATTCCAGACTTTCTGAACTTTATTTACATTTTTTTGGCAGGCTTCAATCTGTCCTTAATGTTTTTTTTAGAGAGCAAAGTTTTCCATCTTGCACAACTCCCATGAAAGTTAAACTTTTGCCTTCTCTTCCTGACTCTACAGGCGTGTAAAACTGTCATAATGACATGCAGCTAATATAATACCCATTTCTGAGATTTTAGCTTCATTAACTAATTTATGTTGGATTATCCTAATTTAATCCTCATCAGAAATTATTACATTTTACAAAAGCGGTATTTTGTTCAATATCACTTGTTTGCATTGTTCTCATTTTTGTTCAAATTGACATTTGTTGAAGTGTCTAAGAAAAACAAATTTGTTTGATTTCATCTTCTGTATATGCAGCATTTTTTTTGTTTTTTTTGTTTTTACTTCTGCCTCCCAAGATAACCGTGTTAAAGAAGGAATTGGTGTTTTAAGTTAGACTTTGGCACTTGCTCTGATTGGATATTGAGCCTGTGCTCATTGTTTGGGAAAAAACAGGGGATTCTGTATCCATCAGCATCTACTGGAGTGGTTTTCAGCTGATTGTGAAGATGCCAGAACGAGAGTTCCCACCTTTAAATCTAAAGGTACGTTCTCACCGAACCCGAACAAGTCGAATGGATTTACATGTTATCTCTATGTAAAGGCGCATTAGGGAGAGAATTAATGGCCCGTTATGCACACAACACATTTAGAGCGATGCAAACGGCACGAATCATGCAAATAGAGCAAAGCAAAATATTGCTTGAGTTCAACATTCTGAACTTTTCTGTCGATTTGCATCACGTTAAGGGTGCTCCTCATCAATTAATTTAAACACAAAACAGTTTTTTTTGTTACATATTAAGACATCAGCCTATAATTAGGTTATATTTCTATTGCACAATGATGGA
Organism: Fundulus heteroclitus; assembly: GCF_011125445.2. NCBI lineage: Eukaryota > Metazoa > Chordata > Actinopteri > Cyprinodontiformes > Fundulidae > Fundulus > Fundulus heteroclitus. The sequence goes on along the minus strand of NC_046371.1, from coordinate 6,276,495 downwards.
TTTAATAATAATACATCAAACTTATATAGAGCTTTTTTGGACACTCAAAGACGCTTAAAGACATGGATTTACTGACCAAACACGACCGCACTTTGTGTCCTGGAGGGTTATCCGTCCCTCGATGTTGGAGAGCAGCTCCTCATACTGGGTCCTGTAAAGATGGAAATACTGCTGGAAGCGACCGCCATCCAGAAACAGCTGCAGGTGGTGGTACTCGGTTTAGGGGTAGGGTTAGGGTTAGACTTGTTATCAGTGCATCAACCCTCCAGACCACTCAGGTCTTCTGGCTCCAGCCTGCTCTGCAGAACCAGAACCAGAACCAGAACCAGACATGGAGAAGCAGCATTTAGTTCGTATGCTCCACTGATCTGGAACAAACTTCCAGAAAACTGTAAAAGTGCTGAAAGCCTGAGTTCCTTTAAATCAAGATTAAAAACACATTTGTTTAAGATTATCTTTGACTGTTCTAGTTAAACTGTTTTACTGAAACATCATTAGTTCAACTTTGTAGTCCAACTGTTTTTAATGTTAGCTTTTAGTTTTCAATTTTTCCATGTTCTATTTTGTTTCTACATTTTATTCCAACTTGCTTATATTCTGCTTTATTTTCCTGTGTTTTAATCATGTAAAGCCCTTTGCATTGTCTTTGTACTGAAATGTGCTATACAAATAAATTTGCCTTGCCTTGCCTTGCCTTGCCTTGGGGTAAAAATGGCTTACGTTGTCGGCGCAGATTGAGGCAAAATGTCAAGCAACGAATGGTGATTAACGTGGCGACAAATCGTTGGCATTTGGTGTGAACTTTCCTTTAAGCAATGGTTCATAGCCAGTTTTCATCCCTGAGGGCTGAGCATCAGTCTCTGGTTTAAGGAGTTCAGGCATCTTGGTTTATTGTTCTTTAGTGAAGGCAGGAGAAGAAGGAGCAAGATGTCGCTCCAGATTGTTGCCAAAATCATTCCCACAATCAGCTGCAGTCGTGGAATTATGATCACGACTAAAACAATGAAATCCAATATACAAGCAGCTAAAATGAACATGTTCTATATATTGGCTGGAATCAGCCAATGTACAGAATGGACAAACAAGATAAAAACCGAGATGGAAGCCTTGTGAGTGAACCCTGAATGTTTTTATTGGATAAAGTTACTCCAAGAAACAACAGCCTGATCACTTGATCATCTGAGCACATCAGCTACATTTACGTTATAATTTTCCAGGACGACGTGAAAAAAAAAGACTTGATCTGGCCTTTTCTTCAATGTTTTGCAGATTCTCTTCATTTTGTCAGACATGGCAAAAAATAAGATCTTGTTTGTTCGCGGTTGATCAGGTTTGGGTTAATCCTTGAGGTTGCTGCTCTGTATCTCCAGCATTGACTTTGTTCTTTCTTTCTGCGTTCCTCTTGGTTTTTTCCGACCTCTCTCTTTCAGCTGCAGCGCTGCCCTACTTACGGATGGAATTCTTCTTTGCATTTGACAGCAAGTTTAAAGGAAATTAATATTTTAGACTGCAAAGAAATGACTGTTGCTATTTGAAGTGTGTATTACTGTTGCTTAGAGTGGGACGTTAGTGTGACTGATGCACCTAAATTGTGAATAAAGGCTGTCCGTATATTGTTTCATCAAATTGCTGGCAATCTGGCAGAGAACAGACCCGATGAGAAAGTCATAGAAAATGCTGCTGCTGAACAAAGCGTAGACATTTTTCAAATAGACTCAGCCTATTAATTTTTCAAGTGCCTGTTTTATTTCACAGACAATGATCAAATATTGTCTCTGCTTTAATTCACAAGTCCTGACTAATTCTTCTTCATTTGTGATCTTGTTTTTTTTTTTTTCAGAGAGACGAGTTGCGAAGGGAGTTTAGAGTAAGAGTAAAACTTCCTGCTATCATGTCTCTTTGTGCTGATTTTGTGGGGAAGACAGATGGGAAGACAAAATGTATTTCTCTTGCTGCCGCTCTGAAGTTCAGGCCCTCATCCACAAACCCTCACTATAATGACTAAATACATAAAACACACATTATATCTGCATTTGGGCCCACTTTGTATAATTTAATTTAGTCTTATCAGTATAAATGAACTGAACTTGAGGCTGTATTTTACAACCAAGATCAAAGTTACATGTATGTACTTTGAATCTGCCTGTATGGTTTGGATTCTCTTCATCTGTACACAAACTGCATTTCACTGTCATGTAAAGTGACTTAAGACAACATTTATGTAAAATACCACTGTATAAATGAATAAAAATTTATTGAATATGGCTGCATTAAAAAAATAGATAATCTTTCTCATGTCGCTGGTGAAGATTCTCTGTCATCCAGGTCATGGTCATTCCAAAAAAGTTAAAAAAACAAAACAACTGGACTTTTTTATTTTTTTCCCGAAGTTTGAAGACGTTTCGCTTCCCATCCAGAAAGCTTTCTCAATTCAAAATGTCTGGAGTAGTGCGTGGTTGCAACTCCACACTACTCCAGACAAATGCACAGGAAAAACAGATCTAAAAATAAGTCAAATGTTCTTAAAATGTGTGTATTTGTCCTTGATCTGAGCAGGTAAATAATATTACCTTATCTGCAGATGGAATGAGTATTTTGACCCCTAATTTAAAATAATTAGACATCCTGCACTTGAAATGAGATGATGGAGATGAATTGTTCCTATTTTAAGTGCAGAAATCTTATTCCATTGGCAGATTATCTTATTTACCTGCTCAAACCAAGGACAGATTCATTAATTTTAAGAAAATATTACTTATTTTTAGTTCCGTTGTCTCCTGTTTTGAAAATCAAAGTAGAAGTACATCACACACTGCAAAAACAGAACTTAAAATAAGTAAAATGTTCTTAAAATATGTGTATTTGTCCTTGATTTGAGCAGGTAAATAAGATGGTTTGCCAATGGAACAAGATTTTTGACCTTAAAATAGGAACAACTCATATCCATCATCTTATTTGAAGTGCAGAATGTCTAATTATCTTATATTAGGGGTCAAAATACTCATTCCATTGGCAAATAATCTTATTTACCTGCTCAAATCAAGGACAAATACACTAACTTTAAGAACATTTTACTTATTTTTAGATCTGTTTTTGCAGTGCATGACTTAATTTTAGTTTCTACTTTTTACTCTCTAAGGTCCTGTGCAGCACAAACATTTTTACATGATCCCTGACTCGTTTAGACATGAGAGGACAGCTTTAAACACTGACAGCTGTCAGATTACTAATTGTTTGATTTTGCAAGAACGGATCCATTGGATGGAGTGCAGCTGAAAAACTAATTCGGAACACCTGAGTTGGTCCTTCACCTCTATATAAAGGCCTGTGTGCAGCTCTGTGGAGAATGGACTTATTCCTCCCCTCTGTTTGCCACAATTGTTCTCAGGGTTTTGGTTTGAGCTGGCCTGGTCAATCTGTTTAGTTTAACTTGGCCTGTTAAACTATTGCGTAGTTTATTTAGTCTGGTTTGCTTAATTTGACCTTCAACATTTACATTTTACATTGCCACCCAATCACATTGACATGACGGATTTTACTGCCTAAACAAACTAAACTATTGTTGTTGTTTTTTTGTAATTTTCTTTAAGATAAATACTTATAAATAATTTTCTTGAGTCCTTTTACATTTTTTGTCTCAAGCCTTGATGTTGTGTCAGCGCCTGTTCAAACCTTTGCCTAAAATTGTTTAACAGATGCATTGTCAGCACGGGCGGTTCTAAACAGGGGCCAACAGGAGCCAGTGCCGCTGTTATGGCCCCCGTACTAAAGATGAATTAAATGCATTTCTTATGATTATATGCACTGGCGAAGAAACCGTAACTGATTGGTCACTTTGACCAATTTTAATTTTTTTACCTTTACAGTTTTACTCTAACAAGGATTTATAAATGAAGGTGTTTCACTTTAGCTTCAGCCATATTGAGCTGGGATCATGGTTTTCACCTGCAGTTCCAGAGCCCCAAGTGGCTCACTTAAAATTATTGAACAATAAATAATGCCTTGTTTGATTGTTTCATTCTTTTGTTCTGTGCATCTATTTGAAAACACCCATGCCACCTCGGCCCCCGGTAAATTTGGTCTGGTAAAGCTGCCACTGATTGATTAGACAAGTACTAAAGCATAAATGAGTTTTACTCAGCTCCGTGTCAGTGCACTGACTCTAACAAGCTGTTCAGCTGGTGATCAATCATAAAAAGATCCAGCAGTTGAATGGGATGTGTCAGTGTTATAAGACAAAGATCCTAATCACTATAGAAAAGTGAACATGCAACACCGAGCGTTTTATGATCATAAACGCTCATAAATAGCATCAGCTGTTAATAGTATTTCTGTTTACCAAGATGCTCTGAACAAAATCTTTTTTTTTTTTTTCACTGTAGAGACTAATGACCTAAAATCTTCAGATTGTTTCCACAGTTTATGTCTTTGAATTCAGCAGAAATCTGTGAAATATTTTAACATTGCTGTATGTGGAATGTAATGGAGGTACATAATTAATTCAGATTCAGGACCAGGTCCAGGTTTCAATCCTAATTCATCCCTAATCTCTGTTCTTTCATTGTCACCCCTGATTCCTACCTCCTCCTTCCCCAGGTTCACCCCTCTAATTGACCAACAGTCTAGCTGCTTTATGTTTTCTTGCTCAGCAATTTTTACCATATCCATGTTAAGTCCCTTCCTCATCCTCAACAGTTCATGCTTTTATCTGTACATCTTAAAATTCTCAGCCCTACCACCTTTAATCCTACTTCATGCCTAATTAATCTCTCATCCTTAACTCTATTCCACTCGTATCAATTTCCTCCATCGTGTTTCCTTCATTCCTCACTCCTTCCAACTACCTCCTTCATCCATCATACTCCTCTTACACATAATTATGAATTTGACTTATTTGTTCTTCTTCGCTCTATGGTATGTCACAGGGTCCTTAAATATCTAAGGGAATTATTTTCTTAACAGAGAACTCCCAAACTGTTCCTACATCTCCTGAGTACTTCTAGCAAGGACTTCTTAAATATGTTTTTGTAAATATGCAGTGAAGAATTAAAACTTCTTCAATAAAACTGAAGAATTTTATTGGCTTGCAGGATTTTATACGAAAACAAGATTTCAGGACAGATTGCTGCTCACCTTTTAACTCGCGGTTCGATACGGAGATGCATCTAACATCAGAGGGCCTGTGTTTTGTTGTAAGCGCAATTAAAAATAAAGTATTCTAAACACAATACAACACAGGCTTTGTTCTTCTCAGATCTCAAACTTTACATGTGTGAGATGCCTCTCTGATATCATTCTGCATTTGTGTGTTCCTGCTGCTTTTCTCATTTTTTTATATCACCAAATATGGCATTTTAACACTTTTGAGAGCCACTTAGATTTCCCCCCACTAATCTAAACATACAATTAGACTTAACTATGCTCCTGTCATTTATTCCTGGGCCCACTTTGGGCCTTGAATGTCACGACAGCTGTATTTTGCTAACAGTAACCTCAGGCTCAAACCTTCACATTAACCCTGTATTAAACTTCATTAACCTCTTCTGTATTCCCTGCTTCCTCTGGTACGTTAGCGGATAATCTCTTTCTGAGAAGAACCTCTGGTAGCGTAACAGGCCGTGAATAATGATGTGCGGCTATGTCGAGTTAGCGTCTTGTCCCGTCTTAATTAACCAATGTCCGATGTCGAGGTGAGGGTAAAACGTAGGGGAGAATCTTAAACACTGAGAGGTGGAGAGCAGAAGGAAAGAAAAGGAGAAGAGAAGGTGATAGACGAAGAGAACCATGAGCAGGGTCATCCTCCCTGCTAATTTGCTGACACAGGGGCACCGGGGAGGGCTGGCCTCCCGATCAGATTGTTTCTTGAAGTAGCAGAGCGAGCTGTATAGAGAACAAAAGTAACGGTGCCCTGCGAATCCTGTTGCCAATTAGTCCATATCAATAATTAAAAAGCATTGTCTGCACGGGAGCAGGGGCGGCAGATTGAGTTTCCCTCCATCGAGCAAGATTGTTATGACAAGCAGCGCCTACATAATGATATTAGGCATTAATAATTTAACTCTGGGTCCGCGTCGCTGCAGGTGACAGGAGGCCCGCGGTCCAGGAGCCTTCACACAGCCAGTTTGCCAATTATCACAGGTCAGAAATCAGAAATGGAGATTGGAAATTATCGGACGGCGTCAAGGGTGTGTTCTCGGTGTGAGGTGAATGTAAAGAGGAACCGGGTTTATATGTCGTGTTAATCTTTAACAGAAAAGTCTGCAATGTGTTTAACTTTTGTTTTATATTTCAGCGTATGGTTTCAAAAGGTTAACATGTGGTACAGTAAAGTTGGATTAGGGCCTAAAATCTATTCACATTTGTTGCATCAATTCAATTCAATTCAATTCAATTCAATTTTATTTATATAGCGCCAAATCATGAAACATGTCATCTCAAGGCACTTTACAAAGTCAAGTTCAATCATATTATACAGATTGGGTCAGATTATACAGATTGGTCAAAAATGTCCTATATAAGGAAACCAGTTGATTGCATCAAAGTCCCGACAAGCAGCAGTCACTCCAGGGGAACCGTAGAGCCACAGGGAGAGTCGTCTGCATTGTACATGGCTTTGCTGCAATCCCTCATACTGAGCAAGCATGAAGCGACAGTGGGAAGAAAAACCACCCATTAACGGGAAGGAAAAACCTCCGGCAGAACCGGGCTCAGTATGAACGGTCATCTGCCTCGACCGACTGGGGTTACAGAAGACAGAACAGAGACACAACAAGACAGACAAACAAGCACAGAAGCACACATTGATCTAGTAATCTGTTCTACATTAGATGGTAGTAGCGGGTGAGCCGTCTTCTCTGGATGATGTCACAGTTAACAGAACGCCAGACCAGGTGTACCTACTATGAAGAAAAAGAGAGAGAGCAAAAAGTTAAAAGCTGAAATGACGACAGTCATTTCAATGTAATACAATGCAAAACTGGAGAACAGTAGACTGAAGAACAGTAGAAATCAGTAGAGTGAGAAAATTAGACCCTGATGTCCTCCAGCAGCCTAGGCCTATCACAGCACAACTATAGAGATAGCTCAGGGTATGAGCCACTCTAACTATAAGCTTTGTCAAAAAGGAAAGTTTTAACATTAGTCTTAAAAATAGATAGGGTGTCTGCCTCACGGACCAAAACTGGGAGTTGGTTCCACAGGAGAGGAGCCTGATAGCTAAAGGATCTGCCTCCCATTCTACTTTTAGAGACTCTAGGAACCAGCAGCAGACCTGCAGTCTGAGAGCGAAGTGCTCTGTTAGGAACATACGGGGTAATCAGAGCTCTGATATATGGTGGAGCTTGATTATTAAGGGCTTTATACGTTAGAAGGAGAATTTTAAATTCTATTCTTGATTTAACAGGAAGCCAATGAAGGGAAGCTAAAATTGGAGAAATATGATCCCTCTTGTTGATTTTCATCAGAACTCTTGCCGCAGCATTTTGAATCAGCTGAAGACTTCGAACTGCATTTTGTGGACTTCCTGATAGTAAAGAATTACAATAGTCCAGCCTTGAAGTAACAAATGCATGGACTAGTTTTTCAGCATCACTCCTGGACAGAATGTTTCTAATTTTGGCGATATTCCGGAGGTGAAAAAAGGAAACTCTGGAAACCTGTTTAATATGGGATTTAAATGACATGTCTTGGTCGAAAACAACACCAAGATTTTTAACTTTATTACCAGAGGCCAAGTTAATGCCATCCAGATTAAGGGATTGATTAAGAACTTTATTTTTTGAAGACTCTGGCCCAAAGATTACAACTTCTGTCTTGTCAGAATTTAAATGCAGGAAATTTAAAGTCATCCAGCTTTTGATGTCATCAAGACATGACTGCAGTCGAAGTAACTGATTGGATTCATCAGGATTTATGGATAAATATAGCTGAGTGTCATCAGCATAACAGTGGAAATTAATCCCATGCTGTCTGATAATTTTGCCAATCGGAAGCATATATATAGTAAATAGAATTGGTCCAAGGACTGAACCCTGTGGTACTCCACAAGTGACCCTAGAGTTTGAGGAAGATTTATTATTAACATGAACAAACTGGAATCTGTCCGACAGATAAGATTTAAACCAGCCTAATGCTTTTCCCTTAATCCCTACAGTATGCTCAAGTCTTTGTAGGAGAATATTGTGATCAACTGTATCAAATGCAGCACTGAGATCTAACAGGACAAGTATAGACACAAGTCCATTATCTGAGGCCATGAGAATATCATTAGTGTCAGGATGCAGCTTATTGGCTGCATGCTGAGCCTCTCTCCCTCTCTCTTGTTCCTGCGCAGCCTGATCAGTTTCACCTGGCAGGCTGCAATTAACCCACAACTGCTTCCACCTGTTCCCACCGCTTTATCAGACTCACCTCTTTCTGTTCCCGTCGCCGGTCCATAGCGTTCACTCCCGCTCAGTCCCTGCCAGTTTTTCTTGTCAGCTCCGTTTGTACCCGTCAGCCTGAAGACTCCTTTCACCTGGTCTTGTTTCAGTCAGCCCAAAGACTTTCCGACAGTTTTGTTTTCTCCAGTATTCAGCTCAGACGTTCAGACCTCCACCGCTCGGCTCAGACGTTCAGACCTCCACCGCTCGGCTCAGACGTTCAGCCCTCCATTGCACGGCTCGGACGTCCTGTGCTCCACTACTCGGCTCTGAGGTTCTGCTCGCCTCTGCTCAGCTCTGACGTTCTGCTCGCCTCTGCTCGGCTCTGATGCTCTGCTCGCCTCTACTCGGCTCTGATGATCTGCTCGGCTCTGATGCTCTGCTCGGCTCCAATGCTCTGCTCGCCTCTGCTCGGCTCTGATGATTTGCTCGCCACTGCTCGACTCTGACGTTCTGCTCGCCACTGCTCTGCTCGGCTCTGATGCTCTGCTCGCCTCTACTCGGCTCTGATGATCTGCTCGGCTCTGATGATCTGCTCGGCTCTGATGATCTGCTCGCCACTGCTCGACTCTGACGTTCTGCTCGCCACTGCTCTGCTCGGCTCTGATGCTCTGCGCTCCACGGCTCTGCTCAGATGTCCTGCTCTCCAGTGCTCGGCTCCAGTGTTCCTCCCGGTCAGTCTCTCCACACTCCTCCTGCCAGCCAGCTTCTACACCCTTCACCTCCGTCCGTTGAAAGACTCTGGTCTCATCCTCCATCTTCCAAACTATTCAATAAAACTCACTCATAAGAACTGACTCAGTGTGTGTGTGCTGTGTCCGGGTTCATCCCAGAAAAATATATCATAACATTATGGACCGGCCAAGGGATGAACCCGAGCACGCACAGAGCCTGGTGTAGAAGCTGGTAGGATCTGCCTCGCCTCCGGTTCGTCTCGCCTGGGTCGCAAAGTTGCGACGCCACGCTGCTGGATTCATCTTGCCTGGGTCGCTGAGTTGCGACGCCACGTTTCCGTCTCGTCTCGCCTGGGTCGCAGAGTTGCGACGCCCCGCCTCTGACTCTGTTTTCCTGGTCCGCCTTCCCCGCTGCTCAGCACTAAGGACGGCGCTCCTCGCCGTCGCTGCCCAGCGCTAACTTTTGCTGCTGCCCAGCAGATTCAGACTTTGCTGCCCAGCGCCTTCTGGTTTTTGTTTGGAGTTATTTTTGTTTTTGAGTATTGTGTTTTATTTTGTTGTTTTTGTCCGGGTTTTTGTGTCCCAGGTTTATTCTAGTCGTTCGGGTTTTTCTTTAGTAGTCTAGTTTTTGGTTTTCTTAGTCAGCTAGTTCGGGTTTTGTTCTCCGTCTTCTTGTTTTAGCCATAGCCCTGATTTAGTGTTCTAGGTTCGCCTTAGTCTTCTGAGTTTTGTTTTTGAGTTCCAGTTTTTTATTTTAGACATCTTGCCTGCTTCTGTACAGATTTCTAGCTCTAGTTATCTAGTTTTTCATTAGTTTAGTCGTACTTGCCCTCATCTCCCTGTTCTGTTTCGTTTCATAGTTTTGCTTTAGCTTTTGGTTCCTTTCCTAGTTTACCAGTCTTGTTTTGATTTTTCAGTTTGAGACCCTGTAGTTTCGTCAGCCCTGTAGTTTCGTTAGCTCTGTAGTCCCTGTCTTGACCCTGTAGTCCCTGTCTAGCCCCTGTAGTTTCAGTCTAGCCCCTGTAATTCCAGTCTAGCCTCTGTAGTTTCTGTCCTAGCCCTGTAGTTCTAGTCTTGTTCTGTATTTGTTTTTTCTTTATTTTAGTTTTGTTTGTCTTTATTTTCCCCCCCCCTTTAGTATTTAGGTGTCTGGGTTCCTGCGCTGTATGGGTTCCTGCGTTGGATGGAGTCCAGCGCTCTTAAAGGTCCCTGCGCTCTCTAAGGTCCCTACACCTTTCTGTTATCTTTGTTTGTTTTGCTCGGTTTGGGTTAGTTTAGTTCCCTTCAGTAGTTGTTTTGTTCTGTCTTGTCCTAGTGTATCTGTGTTGTTCCCCTGTTTAGGCGCATGCAGGTTGCCGCCAGAGCCCTCCGGCGCTCCTATGTCGCCGGCTGAGCCCTCTGGTGCGCCAGCCTGTCGCTACCCAGTGCACGCAGGTCGCCGCCAGAGCCCTCCGGTGCTTAAGTCGCTGTCTGTGCCCTCTGGCGCGCCTGGCCTGTTGCTGCCTAGCTCACCCTCTTGTTGTTATTCCCTTGTTAGGGCGCTGCCAGAGCCCTCCGGCGCCCCTATGTCGCCGGCTGAGCCCTCTGGTGCGCCAACCTGTCGCTGCCCAGCGCACGCAGGTCGCCGCCAGAGCCCTCCAGTGCTTAAGTCGCTGTCTGTGCCCTCTGGTGCGCTTGGCCTGTTGCTGCCTAGCTCACCCTCTAGTTCCCTGGTGTTTAGGTCTTGTTTTCCTGGCGTTTAGATTTAGTGTTCCCCGGCGTGTTAGGACGCCCTCTGATTCTCGGTTCCCCAGCGTGTTAGGACGCCCTCTGATTCTCGGTGTCCCGGCGTGTTAGGACGCCCTCTGATTCGTGGTTCCCCGGCATGTTAGGACGCCCTCTTTCTGGGTTCCTCGGCGTGTTAGTACGCCCTCCGTTCTTGTTCCCTGGTGTTTTAGATATTCCTGTTTCCCTTGTGCCCCGGCGTTCCCTGTGCGCCCCGGCATTCTTCTTCCTGGCGCCCCGGCGTTCTCCCACGCCCCGGCGTTCTCTTCCCAAGCCCCGGTGTTTCCCTCACGCCCCGGCGGGTTTTCCCCTGGCGTTTCTGTACACCAGTCGTGTTCCAGCAAGAGTTGTTGAGCCTTGGTGTTTTCGTACGCCTGTTCTTCCCTCTGGCGTTGTCGTACGCTTATCCTTCCCTCTGGCGTTGTCGTACGCTTGTTCTTCCCTCTGGCGTTGTCGTACGCTTGTTCTTCCCTCTGGCGTTGTCGTACGCTTGTTCTTCCCTCTGGCGTTGTCGTACGCTTGTTCTTCCCTCTGGCGTTGTCGTACGCTTGTTCTTCCCTCTGGCGTTGTCGTACGCTTATCCTTCCCTTTGGCGTTAAGTACGCCTGTTCCTTCCCTTTGGCGTTAAGTACGCCCGTTCCTTCCCTTTGGCGTTAAGTACGCCCGTTCCTTCCCCTTGGCGTTAAGTACGCCCGTTCCTTCCCTTTGGCGTTAAGTACGCCCGTTCCTTCCCTTTGGCGTTAAGTACGCCCGTTCCTTCCCTTTGGCGTTAAGTACGCCCGTTCCTTCCCTTTGGCGTTAAGTACGCCCGTTCCTTCCCTTTGGCGTTAAGTACGCCCGTTCCTTCCCTTAGGTGTTAAGTACGCCCGTTCCTTCCCTTTGGCGTTAAGTACGCCCGTTCCTTCCCTTTGGCGTTAAGTACGCCCGTTCCTTCCCTTTGGCGTTAAGTACGCCCGTTCCTTCCCTTTGGCGTTAAGTACGCCCGTTCCTTCCCTTAGGCGTTAAGTACGCCCGTTCCTTCCTTAGGCGTTAAGTACGCCCGTTCTTTCCCCTTGGCGTTAAGTACGCCCGTTCCTTCCCTTTGGCGTTAAGTACGCCCGTTCCTTCCCTTTGGCGTTAAGTACGCCCGTTCCTTCCCTTTGGCGTTAAGTACGCCCGTTCCTTCCCTTAGGCGTTAAGTACGCCCGTTCCTTCCCTTTGGCGTTAAGTACGCCCGTTCCTTCCCTTTGGCGTTAAGTACGCCCGTTCCTTCCCTTTGGCGTTGAGTACGCTTGTTCCTTCCCTTTGGCGTTAAGTACGCTTGTTCCTTCCCTTTGGCGTTAAGTACGCCCGTTCCTTCCCTTTGGCGTTAAGTACGCCCGTTCTTTCCCCTTGGCGTTTTGTACGCCCGTTCTTTTCCTTTGGCGTTAAGTACGTCCGTTCTTCCCTCTTGGCGTTTTCGTACGCCTATATTTTCCCCTTGACGCTGTCATGCGTCCGTTTCGCCTCGGCGTTTCCCTCACGCCCCGGCGATCTCGCCCCTTGGGCCCCAGCGCTCCTCTCCCGCTTCGGCGTTGTTTCTCCTTGGCGTTTCCACACGCCCGTTCCTTGCCCTTGGCGTTTCCATACGCCCGTTCCTTCCCCTTGGCGTTTCCATACGCCCGTTCCTTCCCCTTGGCGTTTCCATACGCCCGTTCCTTCCCCTTGGCGTTTCCATACGCCCGTTCCTTCCCTTTTGGCGTTTCCATACGCCCGTTCCTTCCCTTTTGGCGTTTCCATACGCCCGATCCTTCCCTTTTGGGCGTTTCCATACGCCCGATCCTTCCCTTTTGGCGTTGTGTACGCCCGTTCTTTCCCTTTTGGCGCTGTGTTGCGCCCGTTCCTTCCCTTTGGCGCTGTGTTGCGCCCGTTCCTTCCCTTTGGCGCTGTGTTGCGCCCGTTCCTTCCCTTTGGCGCTATGTTGCGCCCGTTCCTTCCCTTTTGGCGCTGTGTTGCGCCCGTTCCTTCCCTTTGGCGCTGTGTTGCGCTCGCTCTTTCCCCAGCACTGTCAAGCACTCGCTTTTTCTCCCGGCGCAGTCAAGCGTTCGTGCCTTTCCCTGATGTGCCGCCCCCTGATTGTGCTTTGGCACATCAGTGTTCTCTTGCTCCTTGGTTCCCCGTATTCTCTGGCCCCTTTTGTGTTTGCAGGCTCTTTGGTCCCTCAGTGTTCGGTTTCGACTCTTGCCCGCCTTCCTGGGCCCCCTCCACCCGCCCGGCGTGGGGATTCTGGGCCGTCCGGTGTCCGGCCTTGGGGGGGGGGTACTGTCAGGATGCAGCTTATTGGCTGCATGCTGAGCCTCTCTCCCTCTCTCTTGTTCCTGCGCAGCCTGATCAGTTTCACCTGGCAGGCTGCAATTAACCCACAACTGCTTCCACCTGTTCCCACCGCTTTATCAGACTCACCTCTTTCTGTTCCCGTCGCCGGTCCATAGCGTTCACTCCCGCTCAGTCCCTGCCAGTTTTTCGTGTCAGCTCTGTTTGTACCCGTCAGCCTGAAGACTCCGTTCACCTGGTCTTGTTACAGTCAGCCCATAGACTTTCCGACAGTTTTGTTTCCTCCAGTATTCAGCTCAGACGTTCAGACCTCCACCGCTCGGCTCAGACGTTCAGACCTCCACCGCTCGGCTCAGACGTTCAGCCCTCCATTGCACGGCTCGGACGTCCTGTGCTCCACTACTCGGCTCTGAGGTTCTGCTCGCCTCTGCTCAGCTCTGACGTTCTGCTCGCCTCTGCTCGGCTCTGATGCTCTGCTCGCCTCTACTCGGCTCTGATGATCTGCTCGGCTCTGATGCTCTGCTCGGCTCCAATGCTCTGCTCGCCTCTGCTCGGCTCTGATGATTTGCTCGCCACTGCTCGACTCTGACGTTCTGCTCGCCACTGCTCTGCTCGGCTCTGATGCTCTGCTCGCCTCTACTCGGCTCTGATGATCTGCTCGGCTCTGATGATCTGCTCGGCTCTGATGATCTGCTCGCCACTGCTCGACTCTGACGTTCTGCTCACCACTGCTCTGCTCGGCTCTGATGCTCTGCGCTCCATGGCTCTGCTCAGATGTCCTGCTCTCCAGTGCTCGGCTCCAGTGTTCCTCCCGGTCAGTCTCTCCACACTCCTCCTGCCAGCCAGCTTCTACACCCTTCACCTCCGTCCGTTGAAAGACTCTGGTCTCATCCTCCATCTTCCAAACTATTCAATAAAACTCACTCATAAGAACTGACTCAGTGTGTGTGTGCTGTGTCCGGGTTCATCCCAGAAAAATATATCATAACAATTAGTGACCTTCACCAGAGCTGTTTCAGTGCTATGATGAGCTCTGAAGCCTGACTGAAACTCCTCAAGTAGGTCATTACTTTGTAAATGTTCACATAGTTGATTAGCAACTACTTTCTCAAGAATTTTAGATAAGAAAAGAAGATTAGATATAGGTCTGTAATTTACTAACTCATCTTGATCAAGAGATGGTTTCTTAAGTAAAGGTTTAATAACAGCTACTTTAAAAGCCTGTGGTACATATCCATTTACCAAGGATACATTAATTAGGGTGACCATATTTTCATTTGGGAAAACCAGGACACCTCGGAGCGGGGGGGGGGGGGTTGGGGGGGGGGGGGGGGGTGTTGTAAGGCAAACGCGGCCGAGCGGGGGGGGGGGGGGGGGGGGGGGGGTGTTGGAGAGACAAGCGCGGCCGACAAGCGCGAGGGAGGACTCTATCTTAATAACAGGGCTGCCCACGCTGACGCGGCTCACGGATTACGTCACACGCAGCGTGACGTACCAATGAAGGTAATTTAAAAAACAGGACATTTCCTCATTTTATAAAAAAAACCCGGGACGCCCGGGACAGGACGTGAAACACGGACATGTCCCGGGAAATACGGACGTTTGGTCACCCTACATTAATCATGTCTAAAATAGGACCACTGATCAGAGGGAATACCTCCTTAAACAACTTGGTTGGGATTGGGTCTAACATACAGGTAGAAGGTTTAGATGAAGCTAAAATTTTAGATAGCTCAGAAAGCTCTACTGCTTTTAAACAGTTCAGACACTGCGCAGGTTCTAAGGATTCCTCCAATGCTGCCTCACTTACTGAGGATGAGGTAATCATGTTTGGGAGGATGCCAATTATTTTATTTTTAATGGAATCAATTTTATTTATGAAGAATCCCATAAAATCATTACTGCTAAGAGCTAAGGGAATGGATGGATCAACAGAGCTGTGGCTCTGAGTAAGTTTGGCAACTGTACTGAAGAGAAATCTAGGATTATTCTTATTCTCCTCAATTAATGATGAAAAATATGCTGCTCTAGCTCTGCGAAGGGTCTTGTTATACAACAATAGACTGTTCTTCCAGATTAGGTAGGATTCCTCTTGGTGTGTAGAGCGCCATTTTCTCTCCAATTTCCTAACATTGTGCTTCAAGGAACGCAGCTCTGAATTAAACCAAGGAGCCAGCTTCCTGTGAATAATCACCTTCTTTTTCAAGGGAGCTACATTGTCTAATGCAGAACGCAATGACGAAGTCATACCGTTTACAAAGACATCTATTTGTGAATTGGAAGAAACAACATTGCTGCTATCTGCAGGGCATTTCTGCAATACGGAGGATATTAAAAAGGGGACAGACTCTTTAAGTTTTGATACAGCATTATCCGATAAAGATCTACTATAATGGAACCCTCTTTTGGGGGTGGAGAACTCAGTTAGATTAAACTCAAATGTTATTAAAAAATGATCAGATAGGACAGGGTTGTGAGGAAATACTGTTAATTCTTCACAATCAATGCCATATGTCAGAACAAGGTCTAAAGTATGGAGCCGAGAGTGCGTCGGTTCATGCACATTTTGAGCAAAACCAATTGAATCTAGGATAGTTTTAAAGGCTACACTAAGGTTATCACATTCTGTGTCAACATGGATGTTAAAATCACCCACTATAATAGCCTTATCAGTATTTAACACCAAATCAGATAAGAAATCTGACAACTCATCCAAAAACTGAGTGTAAGGGCCTGGTGGACGATACAAAACAACAAACAGAAGAGGTTTTATTGCTTTGCAGCTTGGATGAGGGAAACTGAGGGTTAAATGTTCAAAAGAACTGTAGTTATTAATTGGCCTGGGACTAATTAATAAATCAGACTGAAAGATAGTTGCCACTCCTCCTCCTCTTCCCACAGATCTGGGAATGTGGAAATTTGAATAATTGGAGGGAGTTGACTCATTTATACTAACGTAGTCCTCTTGTAGCCAGGTTTCTGTGAGACAAAACAAATCAATCTGTTTATCAGAAATCAATTCATTAACTAACAAAGTCTTTGGAGGGAGAGACCTTATATTTAATAGACCACATTTAATTGTTTTATTTTTAGGTTCAAGGTGAACCGTATTGATTTTTATTAGGTTTTTATGATTTGTTCCTTTTAGATAAGTTTTTGATCTGTTAAGTTTTGGCCGTGGGAAAGACACCGTCTCAATAGGATAATGGATGGGTAACAGTACAGAAGCTGCAGAGAGGTGTGTTAAACTACGGCTCTGCTTCCTGGTCTGGACCCTGGATTGTCAGCATTTAGGAGGACTAATAAATCCGGCCAGATTTCTAGAAAGAAGAGCTGCACCATCCAAAGTAGGATGGATGCCGTCTCTCCGGATCAGACCAGGTTTTCCCCAGAAAGTTCTCCAGTTATCAATGTAGCCCACGTCGTTTTCAGGACACCACCTAGACAACCAGCGGTTGAATGATGACATGCGGCTAAACATGTCATCACTGGTCAAATCAGGCAGGGGACCAGAGAAAATTACGGAGTCCGACATTGCTTTAGCAAACTCACACACCGAAGCAACACCAACTTTAGTGACCTCCGATCGGCGTGATCGGGTGTCATTACCGCCAGCGTGAATAACAATCTTACTGTATTTACGCTTATCCTTAGCCAGCAGTTTTAGGTAAGATTCTATGTCGCCCGTTCTGGCCCCTGGCAGGCATTTAACTATGGTCCCTGGTGTCTCTAGTGCCACGTTTCTGACTATTGAGCTCCCAATAACCAGGATCGGCTTCTCAGACAAAAGTCCTTCTAATCGATTAATGTCAAAACTCAATATTATTGCCGTTAATCCAACCATTCATGCATGCATTGCCAATATGGAGGTGGAGCTGGGCCGATCTCCAGTGGTCATTAGACGAGAGACAGAGTACACCCCAGATGGGCACCGCTCCAATCTAAGAGTTAATTTATAACTTAATCTTAAGGAATCCCAAAGATGAAAGATTGAAGCGGAGTGCGGCATTTTACGGTGAGCACATAACAGAAACTGGGAAGGCTTGGTGAATGAATAAATCAACCAGAATAGAATTTTAAATTATATTCTTGATTTAACAAATACATCCTGCAGTGTCTGCATTGAAGGAGCCATGCCATCTGTAAGCTGATCAAAACCAAACTGAAACTTTCTGATTTACAACATCCAAGAGAAATTACACATTTCCACCAATGATGGCAAATAAACAGCTGATCCCACCAAGCGATCAATGACCAAGCAATGTCAAAACACCCAGCTTACATGGAAAAGGCCAAGATAATTACAAAGTTGATAGCAACTTTTCCTGGGAAAGGTTTGAGATCAACATAAGTTTCTATGTGTGCCCACAGTAACACTCAAACATCATGGTTGCTCCCCCGGTTCTTTTAACTGCTCCAAGTAGCTCACAACTAACCACCCTCTAGGGAAGACTCAACTTAAGAGTTTAGCTTAACCATTTATTCTAATACGGCAGAGAAATAATCACGAGGTTACAGCATTGGACTCTTACAACAAACCCCCCCCCCCCCAGGCGATGTCCTGTAGATGAGTACCGACTCAAAACCACCTGCTCTTTTTCAAAACTTAGACACACCCCTCCAAAGGGGGTGATCTCTTCATGTGATTGTGTCATCATGAAGACGTTATCTGTTTTCCAGCATGCGTTAATGTGTGAATGTCTTTGAGTTGGCTAAATTAATCCACGTTTCTAAATCGCAGGGAGAGCCGTTCCATCAAGAACTCCACACAGCCTATATCGGATTAAACTAGCTTTACCTTTTAGCAAAAGATTAAACAAATCATAACCTAAACAACAATGGAAAAAAAAAACAGGTATCATTTATAAAACAGTGCATAGGATCTATACTAAAAAGTCACGTATGCCCAAAGCCTGAAAATGGCAAAAATATTCAGATTTATGAAACCATGCAAATTCACACCAGAAATCAATTTCCCTTTATAAATCCCAGCTGCACCTGAACAATTGCGTAAAAGGTTCCGCCTCATGATCTGCCCTATACACCATAAATGGTCATTGTAAACTCCCTTATGAATTGCAATGTGTATTTAAATCAATCAATGTTATTTTATGGTTAACAATGGCAACCGTGGAGAAAATTGTAAAAAAAAAACTAATAAATCAGACAAAGGCCTTTTTTAAATGTGTCAATTAAGGGTAAAAGTTGGCCACGGTAAAATAACTATTTTAAAAGTGTATCCTATTGGTGTCTTAAACATCGGAATTACATTTCAAAGCATGATCTGTCTTGACATTCCTCGTCTTGGAGGAAGCTATGCGTCTGGATCGTCGAGTTGGATGGAGGTCAGAAGGGATGAGAGTTTCCCCACAAAGAGTCCAAAAACAATTAGAAACCATCATGAGTGTGCTGAATCAGTGAAGATACAATAATACCAAAAATGTTTTGCCACTCAGAAGGTGGGTTCAAATGACTGACAGTGAGGATGAAGCCTCAAGGGCTTTACACCATAAGCAACATCTGCACTGGCGAGAAGAAGACCAGAACAAAGAAGAAAGATGAAGAATACCAAGGATCTGTGTACGAGTGTTTGTGTTTAGAGCCTTCAGTGCAAATGAGAAGAAGACAGATGTGGTGTCCATGTGTACCAGTACACCCCGCCCTTCATGTCCATCAAAGTGGACACTGTATGCTAATCGCGGATGTCCTCTGAGCCCCCTGGACGAACTGCACATCCTGTTGTCAGCAGAATAATGCAGTCCCTGAGCTCACTCTGGTAATGTTGAGCATCTGGACCAGATTTTACTAATGGGAGTAAAATAGTGCTAAGCTGATGAATGTGAATAAATAAGTAAATAAATAAGTCATTTTCCCAACCCTCTTTTGGGTAAAACAAATTAGATATCACAGTAATGCAAGATGTATTTTGGAGCAAATAAAAAGTCAACCGTGAGTCAAGATGGGAAAACCTGATAAGATAATATATTATTAAAACAAAAATAAGATCACTTCACTATCCTTTTTGTGTTTTTGCAATGCAGACACTTTGGGATGTTAGTATTGGTATGACGTCATAGTCAAATATTGCCATTAAATGTGTATTTGATCTTTATAGCCTGTGGACATTAATAAATAAGTTAAGTATGATGCTCCTTATTTGCTGCTCTGTTTTTAAGACACTCTTAGGCTCACTAAAAATCCTCTTCACTATTTCTAACATTCTTTTTTCACTTTAGGAGCTCTCTTAAGGCCTAAAATGCTTTGTGAATAACTTTTATCTTTCTGAGGTAAAATTCTAACAATTGTCAAGATCAAGATCAAACTGACTGTCCAGAACCATGGACAGCAGCGCCCAACAGAAATCTGGTGCTGAAGTCCACTGTGTGCACTAGGTCTATATAAAATAGATGCACGCTTAGCCTTTGTGAGCATTTTACCAAATTTTTAAATCCCATTAACTGAGACGGAATATGAGACAGAAATCAGCAACTCTCTTTAATACTCAGTCTAATTTAGTTACTGTTGAGTTCCTTGGTCTGGTCAGTGATAATTCAGTAGAGACAGATAAAAAAATAATCATGCTTGAACACCTAAGGAGAAACAAAGATAAAAACAAACAATGTTACATGCAGCAACAGTTGCTTATGCTGTGCAAACAGCCATCTTTGATTTTCTACCTTGCTACCACAGACGTCTATATTAAGACTGTGATGTATTCATTTGATTGTCATGATTTGAGGAGTGGTTGTCGGATCAGAGTGCAGATAAGAGCCAGGAAGCTGCATGTTGAGGTGTGGAATGAATCATTTAATGAGAGAAATGCCAACTCACAAAAATCGGCAGAGCAGGGAGTCGAAACCTGGTGGGGAGAGAACAGAGGGTTGTATAACGGCGGGTCTGACAACTAGTGAAGGGAGACCGGTGGTTTAAATAGAGAAGAAGAACAGAGGGCAAATCAAGAGTGCAGGTGCAGACAATGAGACACCAATCAGAGGAACAGGTGCAAGCAAGAAAGTGACTGGCAAAAACCACAGAGAGAAAATAGAAATCAAAAGGGAACAAATGAATAAGACCACACAAACACGGCACCACCCAGATCCCTGACAGGAAAATGGTACAAAAAAAACGCCTGGCCGCATGCAACCCCAAACTGTTACGACTTTCTGAACCATCAAACTTTACTCTAACAATAATATCCAGTAAGAAACTGGAAAGCACAACAAAAGGTTCAGCATCATACAATACAACATGATATAAAAAAAAAACTAGTATCACGCCACCACAAAAAGAGAGGATGCATCACATGTTTTAGGAGATAGGAAAGGGCAAGGCTACAAGCAACATGTATCACAAAAAGCACCGGACTTTGAGAGTTCTCTGCTTTTTGTTCTTGATTTAATCTACACAAATACACCAAAACATTGGCAGATTTCTGTTTAAACGCCTCACATAATTCGGGACACACCGCTCCACCTGAGCGAGACCCAGTTCCTACAGCAGCAGAATTTCAAGAGCAGATTTCTGCCTGTGTGAATGTTCCTCTTTGAAATGTATGAATTTGAAATTAATAATTATGTTTTTAAGGTGTGTATTTTAGTGATAATATTGTGAATGGGGAAAAAGAGAGTAAATGGCCTCTTCTTTACCACAGGACACTAGAAGATCAGCTATGGGCACGTTTTTTTTTTCACATCTTTAACTCCACACAGAATGACAAAGTTCAACAAAACAGACTAAACTCACAGTTTAAGCCATCAGACTAAGATGGACAGAATGCCGAAGGTCTGCCGTCCTCTTGAGACTCTGTTCTGGTGACAGACTCGACATCAAACGCTCGGTTGCTTCTCCATTCACTTTAAAGTCTTCTCTAAGGCACTCGCTTATCGGGAATGACCTCAGCGCCTCTTAAAAGCAGTCCAACACAACTTAGCATAACAGTTAATTATACATAGAGCAAGCAGGGGGGAAAATTGTATTCTTTCTCCCGGCTGAAGGAATGAATAACTCCAACTGAAGTGTGACTCAGATCGTGTGATTGACACTTAACCCTGTCAACGATTGAAGCGCAAAGGAGTGATCAATAAATTAGCGACACAGCATCAGATCTGTGTGTTTTAATTGCTGAGCAGTGCATTATTTATCTGTCTGAAGTAGATAAGCTGTGAACCGGCTCCAAGTGTTGATTACTGAGCTAAAGACTGATCACAGTGAATTAGAGATCGGTCCCTTTGAAATGCCGAGGACTGACGAGAGCAGCTCCACACACACACGCATATATTCAGCCAGGACACAAGCAGGAACGAAGTACGGAACGTTGTATCGGCCTTCCGCATGTACACGTTTTGATTTCACAATCGAAAATTTAACATCTTCTACTCTTTTTCTTCCTCTTGTAATCTCTGCCTCAGTTTCACGTCAAATCACGGCTCGTGTGTGAAACCCACAGCTAAAAGTTTTCTGTTTGATTCGTATAAAGGGCATAAAAAGTGCTTAAAAGATGCCAGCCTTCAGTTTGGTCTACAAGTGAAATGACGAAATTGCAAAGCAAAGAAATCGCTTCTTTCTCTCAGATCCACTTGCTGCCAGTGTTGTGCAAGCTCTGCACTGGTGGCAAGATGATTCTGGGGCAAGCTTCCCAGGTTCTTGCACTTGCTGGACACTCTTGTTTGTCCAGAAGTCCTCCTGACTGAACTTCTCACCTTCAAGCTCATTGAGCTGCGATATTCTCAGTAGGAATTCCTTGTACATGATAGCTGAACACTTTTTCTCTGGGGTAACTGTGGTTAACACAAGAAGACAATGATTTAAAGCCCTTACTCTTCTTCTATTGACGTGATCAGTCTGTTAATTAGAAAAAAAAACTTTAGAGGGACTCTTAAACATCACATGTGCTGGAACATTTTTGGTTAGAAGTTTACAACCACTCATCATTTGCATGAAACTTAATTAATTATAATTATATTAAATGACACATTAGAATTGGAATTGCTCTTTGCTGAGGCTGGAATGGGGATGCAATAAAATATTTAATTCTAGATATTATTTAATCCACACAGGATCAGAACGTACATGTAAATGTCTCAAATGCAAATGTTCGCTCCCACTACTATTTGGAAAAAGTTCAACGCTGCACCTCCATCAAGCCTTCATCACAGTTATCATCAACCTTCTGCATCATTCTGACCATCATTCTCAGTTGAGTAGGCGAGGGTTCATTTAAATTGGTAGGCTTCCAGTCATGGACTTGGTTTTCAAACATGAAAGATTTTCAGCTGCATGATACCAGGGGTGTTTCTGTAGCTCAATACTAGCATTTTTTATCCATTTCAAAATCAGTTTTGATGCATGTCTGGGATCACCGTCCCGCCCTAGATGTGTTGAAATTTCCTTCACGTTGTTGTGTTTATGGCAAGTTTATTAGTCCTTCACTGTTAATGTGTTCACTTTGTGCAAAGCAGCAGTACCACATCCCCACAGAACAACGCTGACACCACCATGCTTCACATCTCCCATAGTGTTCTTAGCTTAAAAATCCTCACATTGACTCCTCTAATAATACAATCAATTATTGCCTGGGCTGACCAATGGGCCTCTAGGAGTAATTTGGCCTCTCCAAGTTTCTTTCAAACTCAAAAATAATTTTATTTTGGTCTGAACCATCTTGGTGCACAAAGCAGATGGAAAAGTGAAGATGAAGCACTTCCTCCAAATTATTCTAGAGGTCCCTTCACCTCCTCACAACATCAACGGGGGTTAAGGAAACTTTACACGTTTTCCAATCCTTGTTTTATTTTGCAAAATGTATTGAAATTGTAATTGTATGATCTTCCCGTCTACAATAAAGAGCATTTAAATAAAATGTAAACAGGAATGCAATATTTTTGCCCATGATAAGTTAAAGAAAAACTGTAACTATACTTAATTAAATTAAGCTCACTATTAAGTGTCAGAATAAAAGCATTTTTAAACAAGTTAAGTCGTTTGTAATGAATAATTGAGCATCTGATGACTTTTAAGGATAGTATAAAAACAATGAGAAACCTTCGCCACGAAACTGAAATCAAAAGCTTTTCGTTTCAGTGCTAAACCTTTTGTCCCCGACTCCACCCAGGAAAGAAAAGTAAAAGATGAGACTTAAACTAACAAATGCAGTTTTATTGTTTTATGAAACACAAATTTGCAGTGAATACTCTGCCTTTTATTTCATACTTGTTTTAAGATAGCTAACAAATGTCATATTTATGGAAAACGGTGTTTTAGAACTGAATTTGCATTATACAAATAAAAGATACATGCTCCTGGTTAATGAAAAACTGCCATCTTCCAAACACAAAATATCCAGCTCGGCGGTAAATAGAACTGGGACCTCTAAAAGTGTCCTCAGAAGAAGAAAGGGTGCTCATGATTTTGTCATAACTCTGACCTTTAGTTTGGTCTGTGGTGCACACTTCAGTCCCTCTGTGCAGTAATGTTTGCCGAGGTGCAGACCAGCAAAGTGATGCAAACAGAGCCTTTGACTTCCTTAAAGAGCCTTCTGGGTATAAAGTATAAATAATGTAACTTGGAAAGAGAAGCTGAGTATTTTGCACATTTTCTCTCCCCTTCAGTACTTTCACCAAACAACCAGAACCTCCCTCTTATTTGTTTCCTGCGTCTGCAGGTCTAACCCATAGAAATCTCGGGCAAACACCCCCAGTTCCTTTCGCTGATGTTTGCACAAGTTTTTGTGTTTGTTTTCTGCAGTGATTCGCTTCCCCATTAAAAAAAGAATACGAGCTTATGACATATTCAAGGAGGGCATGTCTGGAGTATAAAGTCTAAAGAGGCTATGATTCATTAATGGAGCCATGAATGCATAACTCACTCTTGTGTGATATCATACTCACTATTGAATTCACGGTGACATTCGCATATTTTCCTGTTCACAGAGTCAGGATATATTGCAAACTGTACATGAAAGAATTATAGAGACCTCTGAACTATTCATAGGCATCCGGCTAAATTCTCGGTGCTTTGTATGCTCAGGGTTTCACCCATGATGCGATTTTAGCCTCAGTTATTATCAGTTCAGTTACAACATTGCTGATTGATTGATTGTAGCATCCCAGAATGAGCTTTTGGGTTTTCCTGCATGGTCTAACCTTGTGGGAATTTCCCTTAGTAAATTAGGTAGATGTCTCAAACATTTCTCACTTGTGAATAATCCTTCTGAATGCAAAATATTGCATTTCAAATGGTTTCATAAATTGCCCTGTAACCCTTTTCATGCTGGTACTTCTCTCATGTTAGCACCAAACTCTTTCCACCTCACATCACCAGAACAGCAAATTGCATATACTCCTGCTTTTTATGGAGGTTAGTACACAGATGATGACCAGCGTTTGTTTTGGGCTTAGCGAGCATTTTTTTTCCATTATGTCCAGATGTTTGAAACCCCAGAACTTCAAGAGGGTGCATTTTGCAGCTATCAACCCTTAGATTCAAACGGCACACTTTCATATATTGACAGACCGCGGGTACGCCCCGCTGTTCTTAAATGAACTGAAGACATTTTTCATGTGTAGCCTGAAAGTAACAACCAGCGCAAACGCTGTTCTCCTCTCAGAAGTTGCATAAGCTTTGTTATGAAATCAGCAGAGGGAGCAAGCTTCAAGCTCATCTCGCCAACACAAAGAACTCCCATTACCCAGCATGCTCAAAGAGCAGAGAAACGCACAAAAAATTTGAATCGACAAGTCCAGCCCTTCATCTTGAACTCAGAAGCACATGGAGCCCTCTCTGCTGCTGTTGTTGTTGTTATCACCCTGTGAGCGGCTCGCTGCGCCCTCCTCGGCTCTCTTGCGTTTCAAGAAGTTCAGCTTAGTTCGGCGAGCTTTGCTTCACTCCTTCTGTCCGCCTGCGCTCTGCTTTGTTCCGTCTCTGACCCCATACGATCAACAGCTGGACTTTCCTCCACGGATCCTCGCCAGCCCGTCTCTGCAGCACCAAAGCTCCTCCTAATTGCTGTGGACTCTCTGCTCACCAGCCGCCTTCTGTCTTGGAAAAGAGACCATGTTTGTAGCTGGCTGTTCAGCTTTTATCTATATTTTAAGCCACACACAAGGTGTAGAGTCAGCCTGGAGGTTGTTACCGGGGCCCATGGCTGCATAATTCATGGCGAGGAGCTGCCTGCTGCAGCGGCTAAATAAAAGATCTGGATGGCAGGAGCGAGCAGCAAGCTGTACCTGCCCCAGCCACCTGTGTGTGTGTGTGTGTCTGCTCGGGTTCAGAGTGTGCGTTTGTGTGCTTTCACCATAAACCCCGAGGTAAGATCAATACAAACATGTATGACATACGCAGAAGTGTGCGTTCTTCCTGCACAGCGCAGTGTGGCCGAGCCATGCTGGGCCGATCTGCGCATTAAAGATCCTGTTGTGTCCTGAGTCAGTAAATTTACGCGCACAGCTCCAGGATGAGGCGCCGTCATGTGACGTCTTCTTCTTTATCGACCTTTCAGTCTTAATTTCTTCTGCTCGCATCCCCATGCCAACACCATAACAAAACATGCACACTCTCATGTGAGCTGAGCCTACACACCTCAGTGTGGCAACAGCATTATGTAAGTTTCCAGAAAGCACATAATGTCATTCCTCACACTCGATTAATGAGTGGGAGAAGCACCCCTGATATTGCCGGAGGACTTAATAAGCTGAAAAAATAACTTGTGTTGCAGATTTATAGCATTTAATCTGCCTATAATATTGTGTTTCTTGTGGTCACACTTAACAATCATGTACTGTTTTGTAATCAACCATTACTATCTGTTTTAGTTCTTTCCGCTCACAGAGACTGCTATAAGCTTTTTGAAAATATTTTTAAAAAGGGATTCCTTGGTAAAACATTTCTTCCTGTTCAGCCAGTCACATGGCAGCATCTACACAGATTCAGGCACACGGTTGTTGTGAAGACTACTTGCTAAAGTCCAAACGGACCATCGGAATAAGGCAGAAATAAGACATAAGTGGCTGCAAACGTCCCATGGTTGTGCATTCAGATGTGCTGGTCTGAGTGTTTTCAGAAACTGCTGACTACTGAAACTTTTATGCACACCTCTCAGGTTTCCAGATAGTGGTCCGAAAAGGTGAGCGGCAGTAAGGTTGTCGAAAAGGACTTGTGGATGTCCGCAGTAGCAGGAAGGCTGTGAGGAATAATATATCTAAACACACAGCCTGTCAGAACTCTCCCTCTCTCACTCTATTTAGTTCTCCTACTGTTCTCCAATTTTGCATTATTTGTTGTTATTTCAACTTTTAACTTTATGTTCTATCCGTCTATTTTCTCTTCATAGAAGGTACACCTGGTCTGGTGTTCTGTTAGCTGTGACATCATCCAGGGGAGAAAGATCATCAGCTGTTACCATATATCATAGAAAGTACTCCTGGGTCAATGTGAGCTTCTGAGCTTTCTGTGTCTCTGCTCTGTCTTCTCTAAGCCCCAGTGGGTCGAGGCAGATGAGCGTTCACACTGAGCCTGGTTCTGGTTCTGCTGGAGGTTCTCCTCCCTGTTAAAGGGGAGTTTTCCTCTCCACTGTCGCTTCATGCATGCTCAGTATGAGGGATTGCTGCAAAGCCCTCAACAATGCAGACGACTGTCCACTGTGGCTCTACTCTCTTTCAGGAGGAGTGAATGCTGCTTGGAGAGACTTGATGCAACCTGCTGGGTTTCCTTAGAGAGGAAACTCTTTGACCAATCTGTCTGGAGGATTTGATTGAATTTGACTTTGTAAAGTGCCTTGATATGTGTTGTGTATTGGCGCTAAATAAATAAAATTTGATTGAACTGAACTGAAAAGCTGGAAGCAGAGCAGCTACATCAGCAGAAGACTAGACTGAGTGGGACTCCTCTCAGCCAGGTACAGCAAACTGAGGCTGCGTTTCACATAGGCTCACTAAAAATCGGAAAGTAGCTGACTGGAAAAACATTGCCTGGTCAGATGAGCTTGAAATTGAGCTAAGAGGTCCGGCCTTGTATCAACAAAGTGGTGGTGGTAGTAAAATGCTGTGGAGGATCTTTCTGTGGCTCATTTTTTCCCTCTTTACACCAAGTACCATCAGAAGTGCTGCTGCTGATCACGAACATCCCTTCATCACAGAACCGAATGCAATGTGGTAACATTAAGGACCTGGTTGAGCTTGACTTAAGAAACAAAACCAGGACTCAAGTGTTCACCTTTAGAACCGGTTATGTTTAGGTGATAGGACAGAACTCTTTCTGGTAACAAGCTTCATTGTTAGTGCCTTTTATGTTGTACACTAGTTTAAAACAGAAACATCTCGACTAAATTTAATTCCACCTATGAAAATATAGTTTATGTTGCAGGAGACTAGGATTTACTGGAAGGTAAAGATGTCAGGAGACAGGGCTGAACCTGAGCAGTGGGGATGCTGTAAATTAGCTGAACCCAGGTGGGGGGTGGCTGTTGATTGTTTTTGTAATTCTCCCTTTAGCTTTCTTTTTTTCCTTTATCTTCCCTTTTTTTTGGCCTTCTCCACCTTCTCTCCTCGTCACATTTTACAACAGCAAAAACAGCTCCGATATTCTCTTTGAGTTGCGTCCTCGCGTCCGTTCGTTCCCTGACATCCTCTGGAGCGACGCGCGGCATGTACAGCTGCGCTGGGTGGGAACAGAAGACCCCGGGCCGGTCAGCAGGGAGGCTCCAGAGGCCCGGCCCGGGCGCGGCGATGCTGGGGAAGGTTCAGCTCCAGAGGGGAAGACGGCACGTGGAGGAGCGTGGAGCAGCAGCCGCAGCAGCAGCACCGCGGGAGAAGGCCTGACGCCTTGGATGCAGACAGGCGAGAGAAAGCGGTGAAGGAAGAGGTCTGCGGGTTGATCTCCATAAAAGCCTCTGTTCTTGCAGCAAGTGCAAATTATTACCAGCATGCGAGAAACAAGGGCTTCGCTTCAGGGTGAGCCACCCAGGAGAGATGCTAGCCTCGGGCGATTTTCAGAAGAAAGTAACATGGGGGAGAAATAATAGGAGATGGGTGTACACAGAGCAGGGGGTATGAGGGGGGGGGCTGTTGTGGGTTGTGGAGCTGTTGTTGGGAAAAGTTAAGAGGATCTTTTTTTTAATTCTCCTGTTTTCCTGACTTGCTGAATGCTTGCCTCGCTGTCTCCTCTGCCCCGCACTCATTCAGAGGCTCTTCGTGCTTTCTGCCACACTGTTCACCTCCCGGGCCTTTCTCCTCTTTTCTGTTCTTTCTTTTTTTTTTTTTCCTCGTCAATTCTCCCATGCTCTGCTCTCTTATCCTTCTTTCGACAAGGCCATGTGGAGAGGTCGCTGGCAGAGATCTTTCAGCGCGCAGATTGCTCCTTGGACCAGAGAGAGGCTCCCTCCTCTTCTCTCGCCAGGCTTTACTTGGACTCTGTTCTCTACCAACCTGTCCGCATTTATATCACTGCAATGAATTCGATTCCAAAGGCCAAGCAGTTCACGCACACTTTTTTTTCATGATGGATAATTTCATGCTTTTGTCACACTGCCTATGTTATTAATGCCCTAAGAAGACATGATAGCATAGGGAAATTAAGCTCTTATGAAAGCCAAACCAACAACTTCACCTACTTTCTAATTAATTCATAAATATCCAACCACTTGGTATCAGTCCATAAAGGTTTACAATTTTATTCCCAGATTGTCATTTCCACCTGAAATATAGAATATAAAACAAGAACAAAATGGGTTGCATCCTAATGCAGCAGCACACTGTGAATTTCACACCTATCATGTGATGCTTTCTGCCTTTTTTAGTACTGAATTGTGCTATACAAATAAATTTGCCTTGCCTTGCCTCAAGTTCTAGGGGTATCACCTTATCTATTGGTTGTTCCACATGCAAATCAGTCTGATGCGTTCACGTAACCCCAGTGTGCGTGCGCGTTCCTTGTTAGTTTCCGCTTGCTGGCTGCGCATGCGCACTTCTAATGTTTATGTATTCGGTTATCTTGGCAGTTAGCTTAGCGGTTAACATGGCTTAGAGTCGCAAGAAGCTAACCTTATAAAAGTTTATGAGAAGGAGAGGAAGGCCTCAGTAGAAACAAATAAGACCGAAAGTGGATTTGGAAGATTTTTTTTTCACGTGATCCCCCTGAGGAGCGGAAGAGCAAGGTAAGACAATGAACAGCTTACTGGACGATCTGGCGCTGACTGGGTGGGAGGGACAGGTGGAAACAGGAGGAGGCACAGGTGGAAAGACTTGCAGGTGATCAGAGTCAGTGCAGGTGATCCGCTAATTAGCTGAGTGGAGAAGGGCAGAATATGGAACACAGCCAGCCCCCTCTACAAAAAACAAACAAACAAACAAAAAAACAACAAAGACAATGCAAAGTGCTTTACATGATTAAAATATAGCAAAATAAAACAGAATAAAAGCAAGAGGAACAGAGGGGGAGAGCACGAACAATCTTTTGACCAATCACTGCCCTTCGGTACGATAAATGTAAGAAAATGTCTGTTTTGTTTGGTGTGGTGCTTGCTAATAGGCTGAATTTGAGAGTTTGGAAGAAAGGCTCTAAGCCCACACTTTTAACCAGTGGCTGGGGGGAACTAACGACTACGCTACACCTAGAAAGACTGAAATATAACAATGTTTGATAGGATATGGGACCCTGTAGTAAAATTCCTTTAATTAAAGACTGAGTGACCGTCCTGCAAATGCTTGATATTATATGTGCCTTTTTTTCCTTTGTACTAGGGGGAAGATGTGGATCAATCTGTTATTTATCCCACGTTGTCTGTGTGGCCTTTGACTTGTGATGATCTCTTTCTGTGTGAGTAGGGGAGTGTTGGGAAATTGTAACATATTGTTGTTAAAATGCAAAAATATCAAATATTTTACAAAAAAAAAAAAAAAAGAAAGAAAGAATTCAGCCCTAACCCTACACTTACCCCTGGAAAAAGTGAAAACTGAAACTCCTCGCCCCATTAAAATGTCCTCCTCTTACAGCGATAAAACTTAACCAACGACATGAACATCCTCTCTGATGCACTTACTACTCTCCCACTCACCCGCCCTCGCTCTCACTGATGTGAAGCCCACGGGCCACGGCCTGCTCTGACTGATATACATCCTGACATGTGTAACGGGGAGGTGGTGCGGCGCTGCCCGTGGCAACCTGCAGAAACATGCTAATAGCGAGGTGCATTAGTGCACTCACAGACGGGACCGCTAATCAAAGAGGACATTTGTCCCACTCTGACTCTTCAGCGCCAAAAGTGGATCTTCCATCACTTTCTTCACTCAAACACCCTCGCCAACCAGAACGTTGCTACACGCGCTCTTAATTACTCTAACCGTGCTTTCCTCACCTCCCGAGAGGAATACACAAAATGTTTGTTTGTGCACAAAGCTTTCACTATCCAGAATGAGAGAAAGTTTGTAAAACCCTGAGCTGTGATTATAATTCTGAGTTACTGCAAACATTACAAGTTAAATTTACTCCTGTGGCACTAATTCACAAAAGTTGTTGCAAAGCACTTAATGAGCACTTAAAACAGTTTATTTATGTTCAGTCACACAAAATTCATCTGCTTTTTGGTATTTTGTCGCACTTTAATGTTTGAGATCATCAAATAAACTTTATATCAGGAAACAGATAACCTGACTAAATACAAAATGTAATGTTCATCTAAGTATTTTATTTATTGTTATCTGAACCTATAACCCTCTATGTGAAAATGCACATGCCCCGCTTGTTAAATCATTACTGAACGTTGTTTTTAGAAAGCTGAGTAAAGTTTCACTGACCGCATCAAGACCTGATTGCTGCCTGATATGTAGAATAAAGCCTATCTGACCAAATAAAGTGGGCTAAAATATCCTAAAAGGTAACACATCTTGAGCTGATCTGAAGAAATTCAACAACAGATGAGAAACAAGGTCACAGTTATCTGTCTGGAAGGCGATACCAAGCCATTTCTAAGGCTTTGAGATTTCAGAGAAACACGGCAACACCCGTTATCCTCAAATGAAGACAGCATAAAACAGTGGTGAACCTTCCAAGGAGTGGTCAGCCAACCAGTAGTACTCCAAGATGGGACTGGAAACTCATTCAGGAGGTGGCAAAAGAACCGAGAACAACATCTAAAGCGTTGCAAGCATCCATTGCCTCTGTTCAGCTCAGTGTTTATATTTCAAATTTAAAAAGGGGAAATATGACCTCGTAGATCAGGGGTGTCAAAGTCATTTCTATATTGGTCCACTTCATGTCGGTTGCATGTGTATAGAAACTTTTGATTTCTGAATTTCTTTCAGTTCACATAGAAATATAAAAAAATGCAAAGTAACATAAAAGTAGCACCTTAGGCTTAGTTTATACAGTTTCTTTTTTTTTTTTTTTAAGTTGACATCGGGGTGAGTTATACTTTAAACTAATTATTCTGCATCACTTTTTTCCCTTTTTGGGGCATTTCTGGGTTGTTTTAAGGTGTTGTGGGAAAACTGACATCTAGTGGCAGGATGTTGTTACTACACAGTTAAAAAAAATCATCATTCACTACAGGAGGCACAGTTTTAGCCACTTTATACAATTTAAAAGGAGATCTGCCTCTACTTTATTACATGATCGCCTTTTTTGGCTTTTCAAGGCCGGATAAATTGCTTTGACGGGCCGGATTCGGCCCGTGGGCCTTGAATTTGACACGTGTGTCGTAGATGAACACAAAGGCCTGTCTCACAGTTGCCAAAAACATCCTAATGGTCCCCAAGACCTTTCAGTAAATAATCTAAAGAATACTGAAGTGGAATTTGTTAAAGGGGGGTTGTTTAATCGATAGATGGTAAAAAACTATAAAAGGATTTCAGAGAAAGAAAATCACAGATTTTCTGAGCTGCTGACACGTCAGTTTCCCCAAATGACATCACAAATACATCTGAACCAACAGCAATATTTGTAATGATTGAATGAATTATGTTTAGGTCCACTAGATGGCGATCATGAGTTTATGTGAATGCATAAATGTAAAGAATAGGACAACAGAAGCAGAGAGAGTCTTGATGATACACCTGTGAAAAACCTGTGTGAGAAGATCCATGAAAGGAGACTTGAATAAAAGAATCTGAGCAAGACAAGAGGTCTGGTAATTGCCAAACAACACGAACATAACATGGTGTCAGGAGTGAACTGAAAGGCCGACCATGGAGCTGAAACCACCGGAGAGCTTGAAGCTGACAGGAAATGTGGATGAGCATTGGCGTGCTTTCAAACAACGCTTTCAACTGTATGTTGCCGCAATGGGGTTGGAGACAAAGCCGGAGCCAAGAAAGGTAGCAATGTTGCTGACCATAGCAGGAGCGCAGGCTTTGGAAGTCTACAACACATTTGTGTTTGATGAACCAGAAGACAAAGAAAAGTTGGATGTTGTGCTAAGTAAATTTGATGATCACTGTTCTCCTAAGAAGAATGAATGTTATGAGAGATATGTGTTTCGTTCCCGAATGCAGACTCAGCATGAACCCTTCGATAACTTTCTGACAGACCTAAAAGTGAAAGCTCAGTCGTGCAATTTTGGTCTGCTGAAGGACTCGATGATCAGAGATCAGATCGTCTTTGGAGTACGTGATGGGAAGCTCAGAGAGAGACTGCTGAGAGAAGTTGAACTGAACCTGGAAACAGCGGTAAAGATGTGTCGGACAAGTGAACTGTCTCTGCAGCAAGTAAGGACATTTTCTGAACTTTCAACAGGAACTACTTCACAGTTCAGTGATGGAGCAGCAGCAGTAGGAGTGGTGTCCTGCCAGAGGAAACGACATGCACAGACGGGGCAGCCGGAAGAAGAAGCCGTTATCAACTGTAAGCGCTGTGGATCACGGCATAAAGTGAGACAATGTCCTGCTTATGGTAAGCAGTGTTTAAATTGCCGTGGAAAGAATCATTTTGCAAAGCAATGCTTTATGAAGAGGAAAGAAGACAAGAAGAGGAATCGTGTAAACTTAGTAGATGATACTGACCTAAGTGATACATTCTTTATTGGTGTTGTGAGCTGTGAAAATGAGTCAGAAAATGTGCAGCGTGTTGACAGAGATGATAAATGGATAATGCCTTTGTTGATAAATGGAACCATGGTTAAGTTCAGATTGGACACAGGTGCGAAGGCGAATCTCATAAGTATGTCCGATATAAAAGAAATGCAAGTAAAACCTCATCTAAA
Source organism: Fundulus heteroclitus (assembly GCF_011125445.2). Lineage (NCBI taxonomy): Eukaryota > Metazoa > Chordata > Actinopteri > Cyprinodontiformes > Fundulidae > Fundulus > Fundulus heteroclitus. Next base: position 6,243,157 of record NC_046371.1, on the reverse strand, counting down.
AGAAGTAAAGTCGGGTCTAAGAGACTATAATGGACAATCAATCGAGTGCATTGGAACATGTCAGCTGAATGTAACAGTTAAAGGAACAAAACATTGTGTGTTCTTCTCAGTTGTAAAGGAAGATCGTGAGTCACTTTTAGGTGATAAATCCTGTGAAGAACTTGGACTGGTGAAAAGAGTTTATCACATAAATACTGAATTGAATGAATCTAATAACCCTGTGGATGCAATGATTCAGGATTATGAGGATGTCTTTAAAGGACTAGGTGCTGTACCCTGCACATACAAGATTCAGCTGAGAGAGGGCGCTCTGCCTGTTGTGCATGCTGCTCGTCGCATACCAGCACCACTGCGAGAGGGGTTGAAAAATGAATTGGACAGAATGGCCAAGTTGGGAGTCATTCAGAAGGTGGAAGAGCCCACAGATTGGGTTAATTCCATAGTGGTTACAAAGAAGAAGAATGGAGAATTAAGAGTATGCATGGATCCAAAAGATTTAAATGAGAACATCAGGAGAGAACATTATCAAATACCCACTCGAGAGGAAATAATCAGTGAGATGGCTGGAGCAAGTTATTTCACCAAGTTAGATGCATCACAAGGATTCTGGCAAGTAAAGCTGGATGAAAGCAGTACCAAGTATTGTACCTTTAACACACCTTTTGGAAGATACTGTTTTCTAAGACTTCCTTTTGGGATAAAATCGGCACCAGAGATATTCCATAAAGCAATGGAGCGGATCATAGAAGGCTTGGAAGGAGTGAGAGTCTACATTGATGACATCATTATCTGGGGATCAACAGCTCAAGAACACAATGACAGATTGAGACGCGTCATGGAGCGCATACGGAAAAATGGATTGAAGTTCAATAAAAATAAATGTGAGTTTTGCGTCGAAGAAATTATGTTTCTCGGAGACAAACTATCTGCCCAAGGTGTTCAACCAGATAAAGATAAAATACAAGCCATCTTGAAGATGCCACCGCCTGTCGACAAAACGGGTGTCCTGCGCATCATGGGGATGATTAATTTTATAGGAAAATTCATTCCCAATTTGAGTGCAAAAATGACAAACATTCGCAGACTCCTGTGCAACGATAGTAAGTTCCAGTGGACAGAAGTTCATGAACAAGAGTGGAAGGAACTAAAAAAATATCTGACTACGGAACCAGTGCTCACCTTCTACGATCCAACTAAAAAAATAAAACTGTCTACAGATGCCTCAAAAGATGGGCTTGGAGCAGTTCTTCTTCAGGCTGAGACTGAACATTGGAAGCCAGTGGCTTATGCGTCCAGAGCCATGACGAAAGCTGAATGCAGATATGCTCAAATAGAAAAAGAATGTTTGGGGCTGGCTTATGGACTTGAACGGTTTCATAACTATGTGTATGGTCTGCCATCTTTTTTAGTTGAAACTGATCACCGACCCTTGGTTTCCATCATAAAAAAACATCTGAACGAGATGTCACCGAGGATTCAGAGGCTTATGATGAAGATGCTGAGGTATGAATTTACGCTGATCTACACTCCAGGGAAGCATCTGATTCTTGCAGATGCTCTGTCTAGAGCCCCTACAGACAAAAGTGTGAGTTCAACTGAAGAGGATATTCAGTGCCATGTGAATTTGGTGTCCACTGTGTTGCCTGTGTCAGATAGCAAGTTACAGCAAATAATTGAGGCAACAGCTAAGGATACAGAGTTACAGTTGGTCATGCAGAATATGGATGAAGGATGGCCAATAGGCTCATGTTCCCAGTTCTTCAAAGTTAAAGCTGACCTAAACGTGGTGAATGGGCTGTTACTGAAAAACAACAGAATTGTGATTCCACAAGAGTTAAGACAGGACATTCTACAGCGGATTCATGAGGGTCACCTAGGCATTGAAAAATGTAAAAGAAGAGCTAGGGAATCAGTTTTCTGGCCTGGATTGAACAAGGATATTGAGTTGTTAATAAGTAAATGTGACACATGTCAGACATTTAGAAACAGACAGTGCAGGGAACCTATGATAACAACTGACATTCCAACATCACCATGGCTGAAAGTGGGAATGGATTTGTTTCATTTTAAAGGTAAAGATTATTTAGTGATCATTGATTACTATTCAAATTATCCGGAGATGGCTCTGTTAGCTAACATGTCATCAAATTGTGTCATAACTCATTCTAAATCAATCTTTGCAAGGCATGGGATTCCACGTATTGTGGTGAGTGACAATGGACCATGTTTTAGTAGTAGAGAATGGCAAAAGTTTGTGGAACAGTATGATTTCAAGCATGTAACATCAAGTCCTCATTATGCTCAATCGAATGGAAAAGCGGAGAAAGGAGTTCATATTCTTAAGCAACTTCTGAAGAAAGCTGCAGATAGTAACTCTGACCCGTATTTAGCTTTATTAAGCTACAGATCATCACCATTGCAATGTGGATTTTCACCTGCTGAACTTTTGATGAATCGGAAGATTCGTACAACTCTACCAAGTTATGAAAGTAAAGAACAAGGTGCAAAGAAATCGTCAAAGTTGGAGTACAAGTTACGAAAGCAGAAAGCAAAACAAAAGTCATATTATGACAGATCAGCTAAGATTCTACCCCCACTGTCATACAAGGACCCAGTAAGGATTCAGGATGATAAGGGATGGAATACTAAAGCAACTATTCTGCAGGAAGTAGCTCCACGTTCATTTGAAGTGAAAACTGAAGATGGACAAGTTCTGAGACGAAATCGTCGCAGTTTGTTGAAAACTCCATTAGATCCTGTTGAGGAGTCCAGTGAAGATTCTAAGGACTCTCAGATTGTTTCTACAACTGAAGAACATTGCGACATGGACAATATTAGGGACAATCCACCTGTGCTAAGAAGATCTACCAGAGTGGTGAAAAAACCTGATAGACTCAACTTGTAAAAAAAAAAAAAAAAAAAAAGTTAAAATGTCTGCATATTGTAATTCATGTTTTAAATGAGTGCTAATTAGGATAGGTGAAAGTGAAGTAAGCTTCATTATAATTATGTGGTATTATGCTCTATAGGTTTCATACAATGTCTGTTGTTATTCTTTGACAGGATTATTTTTGTAACATTCTTACTTTAAAGAAAGGAGGATGTAATGATTGAATGAATTATGTTTAGGTCCACTAGATGGCGATCATGAGTTTATGTGAATGCATAAATGTAAAGAATAGGACAACAGAAGCAGAGAGAGTCTTGATGATACACCTGTGAAAAACCTGTGTGAGAAGATCCATGAAAGGAGACTTGAATAAAAGAATCTGAGCAAGACAAGAGGTCTGGTAATTGCCAAACACGAACATAACAATATTGATTAGAAATTCAATGCAAGACCAACGTTTAACACACTGACGGTTTGAGACAGAAAAGCAGGATTTAAACAAATATGCAATAAATTGTCAAAACAATCACCATGATATGTAGACAGCACTATAAACAACAATGTTAACAATTTATTAGCAAAAGAAAGAGATTAGGATCTCCAAGGAGGAACTCAGGAACCTCACTGCCGAAAAGGATCTCTAGATTTATCTTCTGGACAGGTTTCCTCTGTAAGTAAGTAAGTAAGTATGGATGGATGGATGTGAGTAAGGGAAGGATGGATGAATGGATGGAAGGAAGGAAGGAAGGAAGCATGGATGGATGGATGGATGGGAGTGAGTGAGTAAGGGAAGGATGGATGAATGGATGGAAGGAAGGAAGGAAGGAAGCATGGATGGATGGATGGATGGATGGATGGATGGATGGGAGTGAGTGAGTAAGGGAAGGATGGATGAATGGATGGATGGAAGGAAGGAAGGAAGCATGGATGGATGGATGGATGGAAGGAAGAATGGATGGATGGACGGGAGTGAGTGAGTGAGTAAGGGAAGGAGGAAGGAAGGATGGATGAATGGATGGAAGGAAGGAAGGAAGGAAGGAAGGAAGGAAGGATGGATGGATGGATGGATGGATGATGGACGGAAGGGAGGGAGGATGGATGGATGGATGGATGAAAGTAAGCAAGGAAGGAAGAATGGATGGATGGATGAAAGTAAGCAAGGAAGGAAGAATGGATGGATGGATGAAAGGAAGGAAGGATGGACAGACATGAGTGAGTGAGGGAAGGAGGAAGGATGGATGGATGGATGGACGGAGGGATGGAGGAAGGGAGGATGGATGGATGGGTGGATGGGATAGATGGATGGATGAAAGTAAGCAAGGAAGGAAGAATGGATGGATGGATGGATGAAAGGAAGGAAGGAAGGAAGGATGGATGGATGGATGAAAGGAAGGAAGGAAGGAAGGATGGATGGATGGATGAAAGGAAGGAAGGAAGGAAGGATGGATGGATGGATGGATGAAAGGAAGGAAGGAAGGACGGACGGACGGACGGGAGTGAGTGAGTGAGGGAGTGAGGGAGGGAGGGCGGAAGGAAGGACTGACTGACTCCTGGAATCACCGATGGAGGAACCGATGGATGGAATAAATCAAAAGGATCCCGTGAAGTGATGAAACTTGTTTTTATCTTAGTTCTACTCCACAGATGAAACTGGATGAAATCTTTGTGGTTTTATTAATTCAAAAGTCAGGCAAAGGAATCAGGCAAAGGACAATTTTTATCGCCAAAGGACCAAGCTGAACCGAACTCATTCAGCTATGCACACACATGCCAGTTTGATGTTCAGAATATAAATCAAAGACTTATCATTCTATTTGATTTCATCCATCAGCCATTGGGATATTATTAAGAGCTATCAAAGGACCCCAATTGAAACCTTTTTGCTCCATGAGAAATGCGTGCCCTTTTCTCCACCATCCATTCAGTCTTTCTTGAGGGAATTAAAGGAAAAAAAATGAATTTCATTAAAAAAAGGAGGGGGTTAGAATTTTATTAACACAAAGTGGGGCTGATTAAACTTTAATTTTGAGCCAACAGTGTTCAGCCTTTCTTGAAAAGTGGTTTCAACAGGTCTTAATCCCCCAGCGTCTGACCAAACAAACCCCTGAAATGAAATGACATCAGGAGAAGGAGCAGGAGAAGTTATCGACTCCTTCCATGGTCCGTCCTCGGATATCAAAGCTGCTGACTTTATTTGGAATCAATAGTGTAGCTTTCTTCATCTTTGTGTTTGGAATCATGATGATTCGGTGGGGGTAATTACAGTGTTGCTCTGACAGATCGGATCCAGTCAGTCCCCTCATTAAGCCAGTGTTAATGTTCTCATCAGAACTCATCAATCCATTATTTATGTCTCAAAAGGAAAACAAAAGTGCAACGCTGACTGGATTTTAAAGCTCCAGATAAATTAGCTTTCTTTGCCTCTGTCTGTATCTAAGCCAGTACCTCCTCTGCTAATTTTATTCTGCTTTTCTCTACTTCCTCATTATTTACTTTCTTCTGCTTTATCAAACTCCTTCTCATCCTTTATGCATTACAGAGTTCTTGACTCCCCTTGTTTTTATATTAGCAGCTTATTTTTATACTTATCTTTCTCTACCTTTTGTCTTCCTCTGCCTTCCTTTATTTCTTTCATCACCCACTCCATTCATGTTGTTAATGATAAATTCAACTCTGTCTCATCCCCAGCCCAGCATTACAGCCTTTGTCTTCACCATAATACTCTCCAGTCTGCATTGCATTTTCTCCTACCTTTCCTCTGAGACAGTTTAAACCAGAGGTTGCCAACCTTTACACTGTAAACAGACATTTGTGTGTTATGATCCTTGGGTGTTTGGATTTTGATTTTCATTAATTTGATCACTGCTGAGTACTTGATTGTTTAACATGTATTGCCACATTCAGATTATTTATCTGTGTTTATTACTAAAAGAAATGTGTAGCCATATTGGTTTATTCTTTTTATGTAGTTTCTAAGTTTGATATTGTGTTATGCATTTGGATTTATTTCAGTCAGATCTGTGTCAGTCTTTTCGCCCCTTGGTTTTTAGTTTCTTTGTGTCTAGTTCATTATTCGCCTTCCCTCCTTTCCTTCGTCTGCCTGTTTACTCTTTTCCACAGATTTTCTTAATCCCCTGATAAACTCATTTGCATTCAGTGTCATTCTCCACGCTTCCCTCAGTATGTAAGCTTACTGGTTTTCATAGTTCTTTGTTGTTATTCTGTCCGCCTTGTTCATCTAATCACTTCTGGAAGTTTTCTGTGTTATCATTAAATACTTCCTTGTGTTCATTCCAAGTTCATGTCTGCATTTTGGTCCTACTTCTAACATACAAAATATTACATTTTGCTCTTCTCACTTAAACTAAAGAGCTGCAAAACCTGACCAAACGTTAATATTTAAAGGTAGGCTTTGTGAATTTCTAGGAATATATTTGTTGTATGGTTAATTCAAAGAACAACAATTAATGTGATTGATAAAGTACAGTACTACTCCTTAAAAAAACATCCAACTTTTATTGCAACAGGGAAAACTTTGTTCTGTTAAAGGGACAGTATGTAACTAATTTTGGCTTTTAATTAGCAAAAATCAAGTGATGATTTTATAAAAACATACAGCCAAAGTCTAATAACAATAGCATCAAAAATGAAAGTCCTCTCATAGCTTAGCATTAGTAGTTTATAAATACACCCAATGGAAGACGCCATGCTGTGTTACCATTTTTGGTTACAGTAGCTGAAATGGGACATACATAGCCTTACGTGTTTTTCCTATCTGTCTTCTATTTGAAGACGTGTTGTCAGTGGAGGAGGAGTAGAAAACAAGCAAAGACGACTGTAGATCATTCTATTTGCTGTTGAAATGGAGGACCATTCAAACTCTTTGTCCAGCAGAGAAAAGAGAAACTAGCCAAGAAAAGAAAAAGAGGTAATAAATGGGAAGTTACTACGTGCTTAACGGCGAGGTCATTTGTAATTCATTTAACGCACCACTAGATGACTGTAAACCTTACACATTGGTGCTTTAAGTAAGATTAGGAAACCTAGTTTACAGACCAATATTTTTTTTCTTTTATTTTTGCTCATGTCCTGTCATGACATTTCAGGCCCAACATGTGCTTACTTATGTTGTTGAAAAGTGATGACTTTGTTATAAAGTGAGGGCCTTTTTTTGATACTTGCTTTTTTCTGGCTTAGTGGGTAGGTTAAAGACTAAGGTGTCCCTTAGTTAGGGTTAAGTATGTACTGGTAATGGTTGGGTTTAGGGTCAGGGTCAAGGGTTGAAAATGAATGGAAGTCAGTGGAGGTCAAGGCAAGGTTCTCACTTTGTATGTGGCAAGAATGATAGAAGGCCCACACCTCCCTGCACACAACAGCAGCAAAGTACAGGTGGAGAAAGACTCAGAAGACAACAGCATCCCCAGGCAGACAGACACAAGGCATCATGTACTATGGTACCAACATGCCCTGTACAGAGTTAGGTGATCTGCAAAGCACAGGAGCAGCAATCTCCAGCCAGGGAAACGTTTTGTAGAAAACACTGGATGTCTTATCACAACCTGCTTTTGCACATTAATTAAAAATGCATATATAGCGCAATGAAAGGCCCAATATCTTTGTTAGTGTAAAAAAAAAACTTGATGCATTTTTGCATTTCAAATGAACAAATAAACAAGCCTTAGTTGGGTTTGGCATCAAAGACAAATTATTTTCCATGTATAAAAAGTGAGCAAGGTTGCATTTTATGATGAGATTTTTTCTTCTTTTTTCATTCTATAATTTGTTCTGCATCCCTCTTGTTCTGTTTTTTTTTTTTTTTTTTCAATCTAAGCCTTTTCTCATTCTCCTCTTCACTCTAGCACCAGAACCACCAGACTCCAGCACGCGCTCTGAACAGAGGAACATCTGAAACCACACAAGAGAATTTGAATTCATGGAGGGACTTTCAGGCTGCAAGGCTTGTACGGTAATTCTGTTAACAAAAGGTATCCTTAGATGGAATTAAATATTTATCTGGCCTATGAATAACAATTGGCGAGGAAAGGGAGCGGCGGTGTTTACTTTTTCAGTGTTGGTGGGGTGGAAGACTGATGCTGTTCTGGATGCCGCCTCAGTGAGCGGATTGCAGAGAAGGGGAGTACGGGGGAAGGAAGGCGGAGGATGGCAGGACAACCTGGGTCTGCAGGGGCTATTATGCACCGCTTGGGGCTGGGTTTAAGCTTCAGTTTTCACTCAGAGAGAAACTGAGCATCAGGGTCTCCACATGATGTCTGACCTGAAGTCCAGGCTCCTGCTGCTTGTTTGTAAAGCAGAAGCTGTAGGGAAGCTGATTGCTCTCAGCTCACCATAATGTCATCCATTTGATCTGTATTTAGAGTCACATGACCCGGTGCCACATCGAGTCCACTGCAGTAATGAGGTTTATGTGGATAGTTGATTGTTCCTTTGAGCAGATTACTCAGTACACTAACCTGCCAACATTTGTGTTTAAACTAATGCTGCTTATAAAGAATTTTGAAGTAAAAATACATCAATCCAGCAACATAAGTCAAAATACAACAACTTTTTTTTTTGCATAACATTCAGTTTTGATAAAAAGAAAGTATAACATCTTTCTTGTTTAGGGTTTTACATACATTGCTTCAGTTCACTGAGGTTTTCTTAAAGTCCCATTACAGCATTTCTATGTTGTCCATGTCTGTCCTTTGACTAGGCCATTGCAACCATAGACATTACATACGTAGACGCCTCATTACGTGCTGGAGCGCATCTTGTGTTTCCACCATATTGGATGGGTCTCTCCTTCTCAAGGCTGGCATAGCAGCCGACGGGAGTAAATGCAGACAGAGGAAGCAATTTTGCCCATATTTTCTTCAGTTTATGTTTCCAGTAACAAGTGATAACTATTGAAGTAGATCACACGATGCTGCTCAACATTTTGGGCTGAGATTGGTTCTGAAGATGAGTCTTTACTTGGTGAGAACATTGCAGAAACCCAATAGATGCACCAAAGTTGTATGCTTATTTATTTGTTATTGCCGTATTTCCACAAACTAAGGCTGAATCATGTTGCCTAATTAAATACCCTGGAGTTACAGAGTACAAACACATGAGAGAAACTGTGCAAATCAGTTGTTTTTGAAGGGTCTTAAGCTCCAGCCCAGTTGCAAGCAAGGTAGTGTAGACACTGGAATGACCTGGACATAAAACAAAACACTTTTCCAGGCCTTTAAAAAAAACTGTGTATGCATGTGGGCATGCACAACATGCAAAAATATGAAGAAATGATTGTTGGTGTGTAGACAAGGCTCAGGTTTGTACATGTGTTTGAGAGAGAGAGAGAGAGAGAGAGAGAGAGAGAGAGAGAGAGATTCTCCTTCAAACATTCATGCATTCATGAAGTGAAGTTCATACATTTTTGTCTGTAATTTCTTTGACTCTGGGGTGAAGTTGCTGGGAAGTCTACTCTTGAAAAGTTAGCAAATATCTTGAATAGTTTTCTGCCTGAATCATTTCCTCTCCATAGAATCATGCCCTTGCAGATCTCTGATAGGTCTAGTGTGGAAATGGCTGCCTCTTGTGCCATCACCTCTTAAGGTAGCAGCATTAGAACCAATGGTTTTACAAAAGCTGAACCAGCTGATGAAGAAATCTGGCTCTTCCATGATAACTGCTCTGGAGCATCTAGAGGTGATTACACAAAGAAGGATGCTTAAAAGGGCCTAGTTTCAAGTTATGACTTTCTGCGACGGTAGCTCACTATGGTTGCATACAAAGGTTTTCCAAATAAATTATTATGCCCAGTGTGCTTACTATGTAATTCTTCTGTGTTGTACTCTTTGTCTTCGCTCTATTTGGTTGTTATTGAAGTGTTTTTGTATATTTCCCATAACTAGACCTCATGAGTAAATAAGGAGAAGCAACAGAACCAAGTGAGTCAGCAACGTCCAGCAGAGGTGCGAAAAGAAAGAGCAAAAGTCTTCGACCACACCGTGCTGTCACTTTACTGAGAGGCCTTGCAGGACGGTCTACTGCGTCTTACAGTAGCTGCATCATTGTCGCCATCTTGCTTTCTGTTAGTTACACGGTACAGCCAGCAGACGCCGCAACAATGTTTATGTCTGCTGATTCTTTTCAGGCCCAAAAGGTACTAAGTAAACACTATCAGGACGAACACATGGTGTATACTGTGTTATTTGAAGATTGATATGTGTTTCTTCTGTTTTTTTAGAGTCGTGACAAGGCCCATTTTAAAATGAAGTGCATAAAGAACAACCCTGAGCTAACATTTCTGGATGGCAGTAGTCTGTCAGAAGCATCTTCGAGTCAAAGGCTTCTTCAGATACTGCAACACCGTCCACTGAAGGACATCCTTCCTGCCCACAGCTTCAGCAACTCTATAATGACTGCTTAAAATATCCCAAATAATGAGAATTAATACATTTCTTAGCAAAACCCTCTGCATCGCTTGGAATGCTTATCATGTGCAGGTTTTTGACACCTGGTGGCCCGGATCCAGGTATTGAGCTTAATTATGGGGACGTAAATGAAACTCATGGCCCATTGTCCACTTCGTTACCTGGTCCAGACTGAGGAGATTCTTCAGGTTTCTGCGCAGAAATCCATCCACTGTAATAAAACTCCTATTAAAGGACCTAACTAAGCTTATGTTTGCAGTTACAACAAACTGTAGATGTAGGGGCTCCCTTGGCCCTTCCTTTTGAGATTATCAACACCTATTATTGACCAGCAAAACCCCTGTAATTGTCTGCATAGTTTGAGCTTTTCTGCACATGCAGGATTTTTAGTGTTTACACATTTACAACCCACAGCTCTGCCAAAGGTAAAAAAAAATGCTGATAATTGTGTGATTTATTTATTTTAATTGCATCAAAGCAGATTATAAAGGTCTGGCCAGTTTGCAAGGTGCTGAGAGATTAACCCAATGAAATGCAGCTTTTTAAGTATTCTTTCCACCTTTTTTTGTTTTGATCTTCCATAAGATTGTTTGCTGACCACAAGCAAGTATTATTTTGCTCCTTAAAATAAAATAAAAAAAACATATTTGTATTAATTTCCGAAGGCCTGCGTGCTTCCATCTTTGAGCGGCGCTGGCAGAGGGTGGAAACACTGGTTAAGCAAATTGGTATTTAACTGGAAACTTGCTGCCCTCCAAGCGCTGCATTATTCATCATCTAGACAAGAAAGTAACGCTTCATACATCCCTACAGCAGCAGGAGCAGCAGCAGCAGCCTCCAGAGCGGAGAGGGAAACAGGGAGAGAGAAGTCGGACAGATATATAGGGCAGAGACATAAAGTAGCTCTGTCCACCAGGAGCCAATCCCCAAACCAGTGTGCACGCATCCCTCATATCCACACATCCAACAGGCCTCTTCACACGCACCAATTATCGGTTTCTCTGTCAGTCGGTTTCTCTCGGTTTGTTGCATCTGAAAGGAACTGCGGGAAAGACACGTTTGCTCCTTTTTTTTTTATCAAATTGGTCCACCAGCCCAATTTTCTTCTTTTTATTAAAGCCTGTTTAGCCTTCCCTCACTCGTGTGTTGTTTTTGGGGTCTCAAAGTAACTAAAGACGAAATAAAATCAACTGGAAACCTTTTTTTTCTTTACAAGTACCATTTTAGTTGTTTGTTGTGTGTGAAATATTTTTCAATAAAACACATTTTGTCATGATGTCACCTCCTCCCGCCTGTGGGGCAACAGGCCTCTCGTTTTTCATCCTCAATCATTAAACATTTAACGCAACTTGTTTCACATTAACTGCAAAGCTGACAATGAATTAACGTTACCAAATGACATATTGCCTTTTGTCTGCCTATCAAACGAGTCTCTTTATTTATGAAATAAACAACACCTAAGATAAAGTTCTTGTACACTAACATTTGTAGTGAGCATGAAATTGCTCCAGCTCAGAAAGCACAAATTGTTAAATTACATTTAGATAATGATTAATTTTGAAACAATGAATATTCTAAGTAGTGTGTCCACAACTGTTGCATTTAACAATCTGTCCTGTGTGAATTGAGGCCTCCAGGCCAGCAAGGGGGCCATCAGCAGTTGCAAAGTGTGCGATACCTTGGTGCAACCTTGTGTATGTTGAATTGCATTTTTAGCAATGGTTCTCCTATTATTTCTTGTTACAAACACAAACTTTAGAGCAAGGGTTCCTTAAGTGGGGGTCAGGACCCCCCTGGGGGCCACAAGCCACCTCTTGGACGGAGGGACACACACACACACACAAGATGATTTGATGCTGATGTGCTAAAACCATTTAGCATTTCCTTTTGTGCCAAACAAGTACCGAAGTATAACTTTACAAGACATTTCGCGTTTTAACGTGGGGGACGGCTGAACTTTTCTGTAAGAGGTCTTAGAAAAATACCACTTTATTATTCTCATCATATTATGACTTTATTCTCATAATATCCTCCCCCTCTCCAGTTTGGGAACCCCTGCTAGGGTTAGGGGTATTAGAGTATTACACTTGAATTTTATATGACAGAACAACACAAAGTATCTCATAGAGTTGTTTTATCGATCATCTGAAAATGGACAGTTTGGCACAGCCACAAACCTACTAAGACATGGCCCTCCACCTAAACTGACAAGCAGAGCAAGAAGAACATTAATCAGAGATTAATTAGCTGTACAATACACCTTTCTGGCCATTTGGGAAATAATGACAGCAACAAAGCCATTGGTGGATGAAAGCAATGAGGAGCACTAGAGTTTGCCACAACAGACGTAGGAGACACAGCAAACATGGAAGGAGGTGCTCTGGAAAGACCAAACCAAAATTTAACTTTTTGTGGCTCACCAGGTCTCATTTTCCACAAAACACACTGAAGTTTGTGGTTGCAGCGTGACAATGAAAAAGTGCAGGACTTTTCCAAAGCACTGTTGTAAGACACGTTGTATTAGATATAAGATTAAAAATGAATATGCTACTGAAATGTATGTGTTTTTGTTTTGTTTTGTTTTGTTTTGTTTTTTGCATCAATGCTGCAGCAACACGCTGCATGCAGCCATGCTGCAGCGCCTGGAGCAGCGGTTTTCTTCCTGGGTGTTTCCGCAGAACTCCCCTCCCCGGCATAAATGAATTTAATGTCATTAAAATTGTACTTTAATTAAACGCGGATGTTTAACCGGCGTCTGCCTGTGGATACGGGGCTTCGTGTTGCAGAAGCTCCTCGTTTCGGGCATCCTGTCAGAGTTTTAAATGCATTATTGATGAGAGATGACTGAAGAAGGCCGAATCAGTATACGTCTCTTTGAACATATTTCTCGGAATAAAGTTGAAGTTCATATTATATCCTCTTTTTTTTAAAGAAAAACGCACGTCGGGCTGGCTCTGCTGCATGGATTTTCTCATTATGAGCCACGCTTATTGGAGTCATTTCAACAAGACCTGATAGTTGGAGTTAAAACGGCTTGATTACGTCCGTAAACACCCAGGATGAGCGCGCAGCCGACGCTGGAGCCGGGCTCATCTGCAGCTGCGTGCCGTCCCGGCGTGTGTGCGAATATTTCCGCGCTGACTGGCAGACGCACGGAGCGCTGATTCAAACCTCCAGGCCCGCGGGGTGTGATTAACTCCCGCTGCCGAATCTTATTTTGGCTATTGATGCGGTGACGGAGGAGCCTCGTCCGTCAGCTGCAGAGCGCTGCTGGGAAATCATTTCTGCACACGCGGCCGAGAAAGAGAGACGGAGGAGAGTTTCATCCACACGAATGTCCCGGGAAAAAAAGAAAAAAAAGCACACTGGGCTGAAAAGGCCATTCCACTGCAACATGCAATTTTAAACTGTTCTACTACTATTACGTTTTCTGTCTTAAACATTTCTATATTCTTTAAATATTAATATTTGTTAAGTTGCATTTTTTTTTCCACGTAGGGAAGATGTTGCAATGAAAAATTAAATACAAGTAACCTTTAAACCAACTATATTCATGCAAACACGCCGTTTTCTGGTCAGCAGTTGAAACTCTCTAGGTGTCCAAATTTGTAGCAGTTCACCTGCAGCAGGTGCACGTGCGACTTCCACGCGCGCTCTGGTGCCAGCGCGCGCGTGGAAGTTCACGCTTTGTGCGTGAACTGGTACCGCGCAAAAGCGTTTTTATTATTATTATTATTATTATTATTATTATTATTAAATGGCCATTTGTGCCGCAGTTTGTATTATATGACGTTAAAGGCATTGGGAGGGAAGGAGTTGTTCACATTGTTGATAGGCACTGAAATCAAGTGAAAAGTGACGCAAACCAGACTAAATCTGCCTCAAATGGGAGCCAAAATGTCACTAGCGGTCTTTCCTCCGACTCTAGTTACAAGAGCCGCTCATATGCAACGTAGTTCAACGAAAAATAAGGCAGGGATCTCCCCACAATATATTCTAATAGCTGACTACTGTAATATCATTTATTTATTCGATCTGCGCGGCCTGTTTTGATTTTAACCCTCCGCCCCCCCCCCCCCCTATTATTTCATATGACTATCGCAGATTTAATCTTATATTTTTTTTCTTCAGTCAGCTAAAGGAAAAAAAGGGTTTCCCTAGATGTGGGATTCCTGTTGTGTAAATATTGATAACTCTGCTACGATATTGTTGTGCTTTTCATAATTCATGCCATTGCATTTTTCATCGGGTCTGGAAATTCACTCGGCACCATAGTTCAGCAGTTTCACACACATACACATACACACTGGGACCTAACCGTGTATAGATAATAATAATAATAATAATAATAATAATAATAATAATAATAATAATAATAATAATAATAATAATAATAATAATAATAATACATATAGATGAATTTGCTGAAATTTTCATAGGTTTTGATCTTTTTTACACGTTGTTATCTTAACAATAAGCAGGGACTACCCTTGTGTGGTTGGTCTGGGACTAACGGTGGGACTGTCACTCTGCCCTCCGCCCATTAAGCCTCATAACTCGGCCGTTTGATCACCGCCTTGCCCGCCCCCGATGCTCATTAGGCCTCATTAGTTATACAATGTTCCTAATTAGGGCCGCCATGTTTTAATTACAGCGTCGTATGCCTAATGTCGTCTCTGAGACGCACGCGCGCGCATGCACACGTGATCATACTAATGACTGCTCCATGATGAAGAGCTATCCTGTTGTATTGTTACGTTGGGCTCAGGGTCCCAGTGCCTGCTGGAAATAGGCGCTCTGAAGATGTCTAGAAACAAACTGATGTCATTTTAAACCCTTTAAGACTGACAAACTGATCCAGTAATACCTTTGCAGCTTGTTGCAAACTTTAAACAGGACTTCTTATATGGCTTTCTTTCCAAATTTACTCTGATTAATCTTCCCCACTTGCCGAGTCTGAATGACCAAGGTCGGTTTCCATTTTTAGAAGATGGAATAAACAGTGCCGTGTAACTTAACCATGCTATAAACTTCTAAACCCCATGCTCCCTGAACTGGCTGCTCTGTTCCTTGGTCTTTGTGAAACTAAGTTTAAATGCATCACAGGAGTGTGAATACTTTGGCAAGACACAGTCACATGTGGTGTCTTGTAACAAATGGAGCCAACCAAACAGTCCTTCAAGCGGTCAAAATTAATAAATAAGTGAGAAGATGGACGGAACAAAATAAAAGCAAACAACTGTAGGAGGTTGCAGAAGACTTGATATGGGACATATGTTCATCTTAATTGAGCTAAACATAGCCAGACCTACAGTAGAGTAGGTATCAAAAGAGTAACAAAGCATGTTTATCTTAGAATCGCTCTGTCAAAGTCTAAACTTTGAATATGTGGCCACGCACAACGAAAGAGAAACAAAATTATATTTCAAACCAGATTTTTTATTTTTATTTTAAATAATTGAATGAATAAAAGCTTGAGTTGGTTGGCCCCAAACCTGCTTGTTGTGTATGAGTCTGAGTGTGAGTGTGTGAGTGTGTGTGTGTCCCAAACCCACAAATAAAGAAGCTTTCAAATGACAGGAACCAAGGATTAATCTTCCAACGTCACTGATAAATATTCCATCAACAGAACTGAACACTTCCCGTGTGTCTGTAGGCGGAAATCGTCTCCGTATAACAGAGCGCTCATACGGGGGTCAGCTTATTTAAGTTAGAATAAATAAAACCTCAGAAAAATTAAAACGCCGCTCTCTTAAAAACACCCCCACCACCACCACCACCCTCCAACCAGCTTCCTAATCCCATACACACACACACACACACACACACACACACACACACACACACACACACACTTACACATTTACGCCTGCCCCTCAGTCTGGTCCCGTTCCAGCCATGCTGTCAATATGCAACTGGCTGCCCCATGCACCACTGCAGCAGGACTGTGTACGTGTGTGTGTGTGTGTGTGTGTGCAGTGGTTGGGGGTTGTGTTTGAACTGGTGTGTGTGTTTGTGTGCGTCTCAGAAAAAAAGAGAGAGAGAGAGAGAGAAAGCCATAGTAATGTAACAGAGGGCTGATTCTCCAAGGCCCCAGTGCTGCACTCAAGACTCCGAACTTCATTAAAATTTCATCACCGCAGCGCTTGGCCAAGGTCTATTTATGAAAATGCGCTTCCTCGCTTCATGGAAACACATGCCAGAGAGGAGTGGATGGAGTAATCTGGAAAAAAAAAAGAGTGAAATTAACAGCATCTCCTGCTTATTCATATTGATTCTGCTCCCCGCTGAGTGGCACGTTTGCTATCATAAGGCACCGCTGCTGCTACTGGGAGCATAAACCTTACAGACCACTTTCCAGTTGACTTGATGTTTATTTCTTCCCCTGGTGCAGAATGAAACCCGGTTACATGTTTTTTAAAACCGGAGCGGTTTGTGCAGAAGGTTTGGAGGGTTGCACTGAGGTTTTTAGCTTAGCTGAAGCAGTTACCCGGAAGATTTTTTCTTTTCTTTTTATATAAAAACGCACCCAGAGAGCATGCAGCAGAGACAAGGCGAAACTCATGCTCTCTGTTTGTTCAAATAAAGCTTTACCAAATGCTGCAGGCACCAGTGGGGGATCCATGTGTAACGAGACAAACTCAAAACATAAGAGAAGAAGAAACAAGCACAAACTGCAGATGAAGCGCTTCACACTTACCTCTAAAATATGTTGTAGCTGGTAACAAAGTTACTGCTTTTATAGAACCCACAACAGCAATGTTGTTTCTTTCAATCAGGTGTAGAAACATCTCAAATTAAACATGGACTTATTCCATGTTTAATTCATGCAAGCTCGTAAATTCATGCTTTTGTTGATATGAAAAAGGCCTGAAAGGAGAACAGACAAAACACTTGGTAGCCGATGAAAACCCAAATAGTCACCAGTAACTACATGGCTTAAGACAGAATGGAAATATCTTCAATCACACAACACAAGAGGGTTTGACATAAGGATATTTGGGAGAGGATCTCAGGAAAAGGAAGGTCCAGCCTGCAGGAAATGAGGCCAAATTTGAGGCAAAGAGACCTATAACTTAGAAAGTATGTATACTGAGACAATAATGACTAAATATGTATTCGATTTCAAGTCATAAAATCAAACAAAAGCCCCATTAAAGTCAGACGAGAGAGTTTCAAAATCAAAAGTCCACGACCCATGCTAGGTTCACTATCCAATATTACTGCTTTACAGTGAAAACATAAACCGTCTGTATAATTACAGAGAATCTGTATCTCATTCAACCTTTTTCATTCACAGTCAGCAGCATCTAAAGTGCCTTGCAATCTCATAAGATTATGGGGGAAATAGATGTTAAATTTACCACACCGTGTTGCTGTTAAACAGCTTAGCCCCGTCTCTTTCCCCCTTAAACAAACTCCACTTGTTGCATAGACAGATGATAAGTAAATTTGATATCGGGTGCCAACTAGAAAGGTTAATGTGTTTGATATATTTAACGGGAGAAGATTGGAGCCCATCCAAGATTTTACCTCATTAAGACAGAAGGTGAGAGTGGCCAAAGATGCTCATGAACCTGCAGAGATGTGGGAGTCTGTTTTAATGTAGATCTTTATAACAATGAAAAGAATCCTAGATGGTGATGATGTTACCTAGTGGGAGAATGCAGAGGGTAAACAGAGCGGGTCCAAGGAGTGACCTCTGAGGGACACCACAGGGGATTTTTTTTAGTCTGGGACCTTGCTTTCTCGATGCGGACATACTCAGGTAGGTCGGTCAGAGAGATGAGAGCAGAACCATTCCAGAGCTGTCTCAGTAAGTCCGATGGAGGAGGATGCTGTGATGGTTGGTCTCAAAAGCGGCACTTCCTCCCTACAGACCCTCCTCGATCAGTAGGGAGGGACAGCCGCCATCAGAGGGACATTTGTAACCTCACTCTCGCCAGATGTATGTCGCTCCGCCTAGCTCCACTCATCCATCTGGGACTTCTCCATAGGAATTGCCTTTTTTGAAGGCTGGGCCTTATCAAAAATCCTTGCATATGATTGGATAAGCCACTTGTCTGTCATCTTTATCAGCGTGCTATTTCAACCACTCACACCGAAGCTAACCGTGACGCTGATGAGAATGACGCAGAAAAAAAATAAATAAAAAAAAAATTTTTAAACGTGTTTGCGGCTCTAGAGGCACGCGTTTTATTGACAGTGAGCTGACAGGAAGAGGGGGGAAGACAGGCGGCAAAGCGCCGCAGGTCGGAGTCGATCCCAGGCCGACCGCGTTGAGGACTAAAGGCCTCCTAATATGGTTCGCTCTAACGAGCGCGCCCCGAAAAACAAAACTTGCCAAATCCAGTCGGGAGAAGGGCGAAAACATCGTTTCCACCAACAAAAGCCTTCAGAGCCGTTCTCTGATGTTCTTTTAATGAAACAATATCAGGTAGATTTGACAACAACGAAGAAATAGCAGCATCAATGTTAACGCTTGCTTCCTCCTCGAGGCGCGCCATTGCTGTCTGTCTCACGTCATGGTCGCTTCTCCACTACGTCACATCCATGAAACTCCAGCCCTGCGTCCTGATTGGCTAGACCATAAAATTGGTTGGAGAAATCACTTTCTATGAGAGATGTCCCAGATGGATGTGAGTGGAGCTAGGCGGAGCGACATCCATCTGGCGAGAGTCATGTTAGGACATTTGTCCCCCTGACCAGAGCTGTTTCTGTACCGTGATCTGAAAAAAGCCAGAATAGAATAGCTCATAGATGTTGTTGATGGTGAGGTGGTCAAGTAGGTAAGTCGTTGACTACACATAGCTACTCCATAGATCCCAACTATTGCTGACTGCAGAGCTAGTAGCACATTAAAAAAGTACAACTATAATGCAGCGAAAAACATGTTAGTTGACTTAAGACATACTGATTGGCTTAGGACAAAAACACTGAGCTACTTAGTAAAATATAACCTGAAATGAAATGCTTGACTGGCTTTCAGCTGACTCCAATTGAACTAGCAGGCCAATATTCATTCCAGGGAAAGGCATGTTTAAATCTGCCATTAAGAGCATGTTGAATGCTTTACCTATGTGAGGCACCGAGGAAGCTTTGGGTGATGTTATTTCCCCCTACAGTATCGTCACATTGGAGACGTTTTGACTGACTGAAGCATAAAGGTTGGGAGGAAATGTGTTTGTGTGCAGCCACATCATCTCTTCCTCCGCTTCACGCTGAAGGAAGTCGGCTGTCTGAGTTGCTCTTGTTTGGCTCTGACACAAGAAAACACAGAGGATGAAAATGAGGTCTCCCGATCCTTAATTATTTAAATCAAACAATTATCCACGGCTGTCCTGGGAAAAAGGGAAAGCTCTTTAATCTGCTCTTCCAGAGCAACAGCAGCATCCAGGGTGGAGTCTGGAGGAGAAGACGCATCACATGGAGAACAGCAGAAAACACAGAGTCATTTTTTTGTAAGGTTTTAATTATTAAAACAGCTATTTTAGACCGAACAGGTGCTCTGTAGCTCGCATGTTCAGACCAGGGCCCCCCTAAAAAGGAGCAAATATGTCTACTAAATCAGAAATCCTGCTGCAAAGAAGTTTCACAGGTTTGTCTGGAGAAATAATATCAAGAAAACATGCAAGCCTTCAGGATTTCAGAAAAGGTTGACCTTAACACAAAAATTTCTTGAAAAAATTTAGAAGGCGGATTTTGATGTACAGCTGCGTCTCTGTTT